>NW_009230170.1:46772-46996 GCF_000690835.1 Fulmarus glacialis
GGAGCCCTTCACGCTGTACTTGTCTGGCTGGCCTCGCTCGTCCAGGTCCTCCTCCTCATCCGAAAAGAAGTAAGCCACCCCGACGCGCAGCTCGTCTTTCTCGATCCCCGAGGGGTCCCCGGTCGGCAGCTCGCTGTAATTCAGGTGGGTGATGCGATCCAGTTGATTTCCCATCAATGACAGGGCGAGGCGAGGGCAGGAATCGCCGGATCTGAAGGAAGGGT
>NW_009230171.1:0-35738 GCF_000690835.1 Fulmarus glacialis
GGCCTTTACAGCCCGACCTTGCAGGCGGGTACACAGATGAGCTGATTGCTTTGAAATCAGCCGGAGTACGCGCTGGCCGGCTAATGCCCCTGCTGCGGATCATGAGGAAAGCTGTGCTTTTCCTCCCTTATGGCTGTGGTGGCTCCATGGGATTAAGAGGAGTGAAAAGTAAGAAAACCTTATTTTTATCTGATGGTTTTGATGACACTACTGAGTTCACGCAGGGGCCAGTGAAGTATTTTTAAGTGGTGACATTCCTCGGAGCAGATTTCTAGCTCCAAAGGTCCCCCAGCAATGCCGTGTTCCCTCTCCCCGCTAAAAAGGGGTACGTGCCTTCATGCTTCATATTTCTAAAGGCCACCGCCAATTAGCTTTTTAAACTCTAGTGTCAATACTCAGCGAAGGGCGATGTTCTTTCGCCTTCAGATAACTTCATGAAAGAATGCTGCCCTGGTACAGGAGTCAGTTCTGGAGACCGGGATTATAATATATGAGAAAAATATATTTTGGGCAGCCTAAGTATGTAGGTATCTGTTCACCCCTGGTTAAGGAGGCACACGAAGTTAGCAAACATACGAGTGTGTGCTACCATAATACTCTTTTCATCTGCATTGATGTTTATCTCAAGTTTCATTGGTTCCAGATATACACACATTTTCAGTTTTAGTGCTGGTTTCAGGTTTACTATGGCTATGTTAAAGTCACAAAGCTGTATGGTGTCACACTGACCTTTAACTGCTGCTCGTATTTAATATTTGCTGTAATATTTTATTTCATTTGTGATTCCTATTCCCTGCGTTGCTTTAAAAATAGCTAGATTTGCATTTGCTTTTGCTAGCATATATTTAAAACCTCACTCTTGTTACTATTAATATCTAGCTTTACACACCAGCATCACGCAAGTCCAAATGTGCCACTGTCCCTATGAAGAATCCTTCATTTTCCTTTGGTCATTAAAAGGCTGCAGATCAGTTACTGATAGAAGCCCATTTGCTTGCTTGCTTTTTTAAAAAAAGCAAAAAGGCATCTAACAAATTCACATAATATTCAGATATGCTTTTTCTTAGAATGAAGAAACTGCTTACGCATTTTGATTTATAAATCTGGTTTTCTCGTATTGCCCTTTCCAAAATGGCAGTACTGCTAATCCAGGCCCCTACAGGGTAATGCAATCTTTTCTGAAGTCTGCCAAGTGCCAAGTGGTGACAAAGCAAAATGAAGACCTGAGCAATTGCAAATATTGAGAAAGAGCTGTCTAACTGAATTTCATTATTTTGATAGAGCCATAACTTTTCAAGATGCTCATTCAAATGGTGAGTTATAGAATCATAGAATCATAGAATCATTAAGGTTGGAAAAGACCTCTAAGATCATCAAGTCCAACCGTTCCCCCCAGGAACAGACAAACTAAACACCCCACAGTTTAAAACTGCATATCGAAGCATTTTGTACAAACAGCATATTGGAGCATTTTGTACAAACAGCACTGCGGGTCAAGAGGTAGAGCATGGAGAGAGGAAAAAAGATACTCCGTGGAGGCTCAGGTGTGGACACAGACATCACTCTCTGGGGGCCAGGTCTGACTGCAGTGCTCTTGAGGCGAGGCTTAGGATGCGAGTGACGTGCACAACTCACCTTTAGCCAGTGGCTTGGCTGTGCAGCTCCCTCCCCCTGCCCCCCGTGGCAGAAATGGGGGGTGTCTTATTCACCGAAACAGCAGGAGCTGCGGCACACAGACACCAGCTGAAGGGCAAAGATGGACTTGGGTACTTCGATGCACATAGCTGAAAGTTTGAGTTGAAAACCAAGGTCTTCACACTGTTGCTTGTGAAGAGAGGACAAAAATATTTCGTTGACCTCAGAAGATGTGAGTAAATCTCATTAGTTTTATTAGGTCGTATAAAGATATGAGACTTATAGTTTGGACTCTGGAAAATGTGCAGCAGCAGTAATACTTTGACCCCAGCACATATGCCAGCATGGCGTGAAGTGTACATTAGGGGCTGATCCTGCAACCTCTGCGTGTAATGGACTTTGGTGGGCGCAATACTTCTTTCATTGGTGTAATTTGACTTCAAGGAAATCACTGCTGACTTACTCTTGGGCATAACTGAGGTGAGGCTCAGGCCTCCTGTTTTTAAGACATTTGAAGAATATACCAAGTATGCGTTATAGGTGTGTATATAGGTGTCTATATATATATGCACGTGGAAATATATGTACACCATTTCCCTACGTCATGGCTACATCCTTAGTTCTATAATTGGCACTGCTACACTGGTATCCAAAGAGATACCGTGATTTAACTCAGCAGAGGATCTGGCCTCTGATATTCTAGTGTCTAAGAGAGGCCTTTTTAAAAATAACTTTATTTCAAGGAACAAATACATTTCCTGTGTCCCAAGACCATAAGAAGAGGACAATTGCTCTTCTCCAGATTTCAGACCCACATCAACTCCTTCCCATGAGTGAAGTGTGAACATTGCATTTCCAAAGCAGGATCCATACCTCTGGTCTCTCTCTAGCCAGAGTTGGTTTTGCACATGGATAGCATCCTTTTTTTTTTCAAAAAAGCACAGAAAGCCTGGCAAGGTCCTTGTTTACCAAATGCAGCAAAAGGATCAGCTGGAGTCCTCTGCCTCAGTCCCTTGAATTCAGGAGCATGTCACAGCCTGCGCTGGGGAAGCAGCATAAATAACAACAAACTGGGGAGAAGCAGTAGCAGTCCTCAGGGTTTCCTACTAATCTCCTCCCTCCCTCCCTCGTGCATGCATACACAACACACGAAGAGCTCCGGGGGGAATTCGACAAGGTGCAGAGAGATGAGTGCGAGTGAGGGGCGTTGGCATGGACCCGTTGTTTCCCACTGCTAGGCGACATTTGACATCGATGGTGCTCGGCTTCTCTTTTACCACAAGGCAATGAAGGAGGCATTTATACCGCCCAAGGCAAAGGCTGTTCTCACCTTAGGATCCCTTACTAATACAGAGGGGCTGTTGGCAGAAATGGCCTGTTAGGAGCAGCTAAACACAGCCTGGGGCAGCATTGGTTCAGTCAGGGTGTTTGAAGCTCGCAGTCTTGTTAAAGCAACCTCTGGAAGTGGAGCGAAAGAGCATGGTGATGGCTCATGGGTGTGCCTGCTTTATAAGCAGGAGCAGATCCTCCCTCCCTGCAGAGCCAGGGAGGCTTCATATGCTGGGGGAGAGGGTGCCCCCTCGCAGGCTGTGACACCCAAGGGGTGCCGAGGATCGTGGGGGGTGACCTACTACCCCACTGTCACCTGAGGGACAAGGAGGTCCTTTAGCGAGCCCTGTGGCCTAGAGGCTTAGTGCGAGATGGCCTGGGATTTACTCATGAAGGAAACAGGGAAGTGCGTGGGCTTATCAGGGGAGGTGGTGAAGCGAATATGAGAAAGGGGGAAAATACAGGTGAAAAAGGAGGGCTTGGTTTGCCCTGCTCCCAGATCTAGCCAAGCAGGTACTCTTCACTGAGCTGGGATGAGAATGGCTGGCTTATCTCCTCTTTTCAGTCTCTAACCTCTGCCACTGCAATGGTGTGATACATGGGCTGGGGCTGCTGAAAGAAAGAGAATTTATTTGGTATGATACAATATAGCAGGAACTGACATTGCACCTGAGTCTCTGTAACAAAGTAGCATCACTTTTTGGGATGGCACTGATAAATCCCATGTACTTCTGCTTCCAGGAAGACTGTTAAAAAGCATCTGCCTCTGGGTTTGCTCACAGAGTTGATACAAGACAGTGGAGACAGTGATCAGGATCTGGCCCCTGGCAGCAACAGACCCAAATGCCCTTTCGTTCAGACAGAGGAGGAGTGGCAGCAACTCCTGCTTCTGCCAGGGCTGAAGGTGGGCTCCCCGGCTCAGAAGTGCGGCTGTGTGGGCTCAGTATTCAAAAATGAAAGCTGAGGTGATTGATAAAATGGGGTAGAAACCACCAGTTACCTTAGTTCTTAATAATTAACTGGAAGTCCTTCGATGAACTTAGTACCTGAGTGTGGAATTTGGAATCTGACCTTTACTATATCTAGATAAACAGTGTGGCTGACACGGAGGCTCTCTCCGCAAGCGCCCCTCCACTCTCAGCAGCTCACTCTTGGAGGCTCTCACACTTCATGCTGCGGTCAGGAGCTTGGGGGAGTCCAGCATGATTCTTCTTACTGTCCTGTTCCTTTGCATCATTTCCACCTACTCAGCCTCTGTTAAAGGTAGGTCTGTACCTGGCTTAGTTCGGCTTTTGGCTCAGCAAAGGCATAACCAGTGTGTATATGCAGATCTGTTTTGCATCAGAAACGGTCATCTTTACTCGTGCGTCCTTAAGTAATGCAAAATGCATTTAGTAATTACAAAGGCTTAAGTGCTTGTAGCATTCATGTCAGCAGGGGAGATGGAGGAGACAATATTTTCAGGTGCACAGGGCCAGCGGTGTGAGCCAGGAGACTGGGGATCTTGACCTTGCTTAGTCAGGACATGCTGTGGGGGCACTGACTTGAAAGGTACTATTCACATGCTCAGAAGTTAAACACACAGAAGTGCTCTTGTGGAGCAGAGCCAGGAAGTGCTCAGGGCTCTCCAGGTTTCAGCTTCCGAGCTGTTGACTCAGCTACCACTGAAGTCGGTAACAAGCATCCCCTTAATTTCATGGGGAGCTTGCTCTGCAGTAAGTCATGAAAACCTGGATGTCTGCACAAGCGCTGGGAGCTGGGCTTTACTCAGGTGTCCTGACAAAGGTCAAGGGTTTGAAATCTGGAAACTGTCCACTTCAGCAGTGCCAGTGTATGAAGCAAGGAAAGGTGTCTTTAGTAGTGGCCCTTCAAATACAACCTGACATTAAATTTAGAGGAGCAGCAACCTTAAAACATAAGCCAACACCTAGTCTTTAGTTTAATGAGGATGTCCTCATCACGGTGAGGAGCAGGGGGGGCATGGCATCCTAGGTTAAACTGTTAAAAAGGCTGTAGAGGTGCTCTCACGGGTGCTGCCTCCTGCTCCCTGCAGGGGATCCAGGACACTGTATCTGTGTAAGCACAGAGCAGCAACCTTCCTCCCTACCTCTGTACCCTCTTGTGACAGGAGTTATAAAGCAGAGAAGTTTGCAGGCAGTTCCTCTACCCATGAGTGTATTTCACGAGACTGCTAAGTAACGTTTACGGCTAGATACGACATGCCACATTTCTGGTGTCTGCTCTTCCCAGCTTCTCCTTAATATCAATTAAGCAAAGCTCCTTCTTGATGTGAAGTAACATTTGCTTGTCACTTTACATCCCCAGGGTACTGAGCAAGCATTTTCTCGTTAATTAGTCCTCCCTTCAGCTCTGCCAGGACTCATGTCTCTCTTGTGCAGAGAGATTGAGAGCTAAATTACTGGCCCAAAGGCCACTTAGTGCCTCAGTGAGAGAGCTGGGATTAGGATGAGTATTTTAACTTTCTACCAGGCCATGCTGCCTTTCGGAAATATTGAAGGAATATTCTTTTAAGTCAGCTAGATCAGCACATGTGAAAGTTTCCTACTGCAATTCCACTTGCAAAATGTTTTCAAAAAAGCGGATGGGTTTTGCTTTTTAAAGCTATCCGGTATCAGAAACAGTGGCAAATATAATTTATGAAGGTAGAGTCAGCAAGTAGTTAGAGACACACATGCTGTGCATGCCATATGTATTAATAAAAGGCACAGGACTTGACAGCTGTCTCTACTCATGCAGTGTAACCTTCTGTATTATACAGTATCATGATTTAATTATAGACTTGGCATGTTACCCTTAATGACAGACACTTAACATTACTAGTCAAACTATGTGTTATGCACTCCACCTTGAAAGCAGGCACTTCTGACCCCAAGAGAGCAAGGCCGATGGCAGGCTTTATGTCCATCTCTCCTCCCTTCTCAGTCAGTGGGACATTTGCCATCAGCTGAAATGGCTATACAGGCAGCAAGGATGCCAGTGCTGTGCTGAATACAAAGGAAAGAGCTTCTAAAGACAGGGGTTTTTTTTAAGAAAAGTTTCTAACATAAAGTTGTGGGAATATTCCTTTTTAAATAGTACCAGTGTTTTCTTCATGAGAGATGGCATGAAAATTTAGTTATGCTGTTTTGAATACTGGTTCTGGGCAGTGACACTGTGTCTCTGTCCCTCGGCCACCAATATCCCTCTTGCCTCTCAAACTGCCCACACTATCCAAATGTCTCTCTTGGCTTCCCCATTTCTACCGGGTAAGTGCTAACTCCTTGGGACTGCCTTAAATGCTGCCTCATCCCTGCTGCTTCTCTTACCGTGATCCACCGCTCTTTCACCCTTTTCATAGAATCATAGAATCATAGAATCATAGAATCATTAAGGTTGGAAAAGACCTCTAAGATCATCGAGTCCAACCGTCAACCCAACACCACCATGCCCACTAAACCATGTCCCTAAGCACCTCATCTACACGTCTTTTAAATACTTCCAGAGATGGGGACTCCACCACTTCCCTGGGCAGCCTGTTCCAAGGCCTGACCACTCTTTCAGTAAAGAAATTTTTCCTAATGTCCTAATGTTTCCATCAGTGACACCAGTCTTGCAACTAAAGGCATCTTCTGCCCTGGCTTCTGCAGTGTTTTCACGTATGAAATGGTGAAAGCTTTCAGAACCTAGTATTCTTCTAACTCCCAGAAATACTTTGCAATTATTCATCTCTTCCATGACACTTGCAAGAAGCTGCTGCGTCACTTGCTCGTCTGTTTCCTTCAGGAGGGAACAGCTCTTTTGTATGTGGGGACAAGTGCTAAAAGGGAGGAAGAGGGAAGGAACTCTTGCAAAAGGAAAAAAAGATCTATGGGTTGAGCTGTGGGAAAAGAAGGAAGACAGGTGAAAGATGCTTTTAACTGAAAAGAGAGAGGGAGCAAAACCACAAACAACCACCTTAACTAATAAGACACATGTCTCTCAGCACCCAGATAATTTTTCTTGGATGTGCTTTTCCCCCACCTTTTGTCTTTAGATGGGACTGTGTCACCTTTCTGTGTTTAGAAAGCACCTAATGGGTGGCATTTGTAAAATCTCAGCCAATACTAAATCATCAGCACTGCTCTTTCTGCTGCAAATGAAGGACATTTTGAACCAGGAAGCAACCAGCTCTGAGATACTGCAAGGAACCAGGGGTGTCCCTGAAAGGCACAGCCATCTCTGGGCAGGAACTGGGCACCCTCTGCTCTCAAGGGCAATATAGCTTCAAAGATGATAGGAGTGAGGGGAATTGGGGAACTGGCTAGGAATTTCACAGTAAACCTGAAGGAAGGGTTGTATGCCTCTTGGTGACTTTGATTTGAAGCGGACACACGAGACACGCAAAACCAGAAGAGCCCCGTTGTGCCAACATTAATGCTTCAGCCTCCCTGCAAAAAAAATCAATAGTCACAGCTTTGAGCTCTCACATGCAAACAGGCTGCTCCCCCTGGGATTACCAAACCTGCTGCGCCACATCTCCAGTTGGCGTAAAGCATAAGTCAGTTTCGTTCTTTTAGCTTTGCCAATTTACGCAACTTGCAGACCGAACTTGGTGGGATCGCCGTTTTCCTCAGGGAAAGGTTCTTTGAAGCTTGACCTTAACCTACTGCTATGACATCTGAGTGAACAGGGAAAGGAAGTGAGCAAAACCTTAAAAAAAGGGTTTTTTGGACTCTTTGAGCACTGCAGAATAGAATTCGTAAAGCTGTGTTGGAACTACACTGTGCACCTACCTAACTGGGATTTAAAATCTGAGAGTGAAATAAGAAAATACTTTGGTTTTCCTTTTTACCAATGCAGTGATTTGAAATTTATTTAGCAGAGTCAGATAAAACACTAAGGGACATGACATAAATCAAGATAGCCTGTTGATTCTCTGCAAGGGACTTTGAACACACTGATTAAATTAGAGCATGGTTAAGAATTTGTCTAAGATGTTTTGATAGCTTTTTCTTCTTTTTTTTTTCCCCTGCTCCTGTCATAAGACTGAGATGCATCTCCCTGAGGACAGCACTTTGCTTTTCTTAGGTTAACTCTGTTGTGATGTTTTTGTTTCTGCTCTGCACCTCCTGAACTCCATGAAAAAATTCCCAATGGATTCAGTGGTGCAGCATTCGGGTCTTATAGGCTAGTACCGTGCTGCTTACAGATAGCACCTAAGGTCAATGTATGTGTATTCACTTTGCAGCTATAACAGCACTTTGTGTAAAGTCACCTTCCCTTCCCTTCCCTTCCCTTCCCTTCCCTTCCCTTCCCTTCCCTTCCCTTCCCTTCCCTTCCCTTCCCTTCCCTTCCCTTCCCTTCCCTTCCCTTCCCTTCCCTTCCCTCTACAAACTGACATCATCAGTTTTTCTTGTGTGGAAGAGACCTTTGTAGCCATCCGCACCAGAGGAGGGAGCCCTTGAAAACAGTGAAAAGGGATATTATGTATACCATTTGTGACAAAATATTTAAAGGGTATTCAAGAAGAAATTTATTTTCCTCAGCCACAGATTTTAGGGACACGGTCTTAACTCCTGTGCCTGAGGCTGGGTAGAGAGTTGTGACACTGGTGCCACACATTCCCCACATGGCTGTGAATGAGAGAAGAGAAAGAGAGGATAGGAAAGGATGTGGTAATAAGTAGTTTTATAAAGGAAAAATAAAAGTCATTTGTATATTACAGATTTCATTTACACTAACAAGAGTGCGACTGAATCCCTAGGCAACAGTCTAGCTGAGTTGTTGTTAATGCAGATAGAAATGGCATACATTGGGTATGCAAGTTGCATTTATGCTAGAATTTGGCTTTTATATCGCTTAAAATACATCAATTAACAGCAGAGGCACAGCTACGGGGACAATTATTTAGCTTAAAGAACAAGGGCTTAATTATTTAATCTAAAAAATATTTCCCCAACGTCTTCATTATATTCATGTTACCCCTGGGCAAGGCTCCCAATGGAAAGATTCCCAATAAACGTGCAAAAGATGCAGAGAACAATTTCTGTTGGTTCCAACAAATTATGTCAGTGCATTTCAAATTGCTAAGCACACAAATTGCATGATTAATTACAGTATTTTGAGTTGCAAATGATTTTGGATTAATTTCTAATGCTAACATATCTACAGTAAAGAATTTGACTCTCTCATTTATTTAAGTGTAGAGCTAGAACAAAGGATTTTGTGGACATTCTTATCTGAAATATATGAGATCAGTGCCAACTTAGTCACAAAAAAACCCCATCTGCTCCAGTGGGACAGCCTCTGTAATCAAGGGTAGCAGGATCAGTCCCATAAATCTTTTGTTGGCAATTAAATTTTTAATTCTTCTAAAGGCAATTTTTAGAGAAAATGACAGATTATGTGAGTTAGTCAATTCTAAAACACTGTTTGTTTTTCCTTTCCAAACAGGGCACACTACTGGACCAAGCTTAAATAATGACAAGTTATATAAATTTGCTTACTCAGCTGAAGTGTATGTTGATCGGGTGAAAGCATCACTGCAGAAAAGTGCAGGCTACCGGATTTCTTCTGGTGTGGACGTCAACCTCTTATGGAGAAATCCTGACAATGATGATGACCAGTTGGTCAAAATCACGGTAATTAATGCCATCAGACAACTTAAAACATGCCCAATCTTTTCTGCATTTATCTAACTGCTAATCTAATCTTGAAGAACTCATTTTCAGAAGATGAGGTAAATCTTTTATTATTCTCTAGTCTCATCAACTAAAACCAGCTTCTTCTATAAGCTGATTCCTATAGAATAAGACTTCACAAGAATATATCTAACATCATAAGCCATAACTTCAGAATATCTCCTATATTTTGAAAGTGCTTCATACAGCTTCTATAGCTTCAAACAACTGGTGTGCAATCACCTACCTGAGGGGCAATAGGTTTTCTGAAGTCCTCGGTTCTAGCTGCAAATCATGACATTTGCTAAATACACACTGTGTTTGGTACTTAGCTTTACCGTGAGTTTTTCTGCCACTTATTTCCCCAGTGGTGAGTGCTGGTTTCTTTTGAAAACATAGACATAGTAATCATGGAAGATGAATGATCAGAACCAAAAATGAAGAAATTAAAAAAGTGTTTTATTAGGTGATTTAGTCTATCCAGCTTACTGCAGGCCAATTCTAGACTGTTCTCTACATGAATTTTCTCTGCTTTTACTTTGCTAGATAAGAGATGTTCAAGTTGAAAATGTGAATGAACGTCCAGCTGCTAAAAACATCTTCAAAGGAAAAAGCACAGAGAAGATCATCGGGAAAGAATATCTGGAAGCTTTACAGAGGCCCATAGTTCTTGAGCTAGTCCGTGGAAAAGTAAGACCCTGTCTTTTAAAATTCAATCCCTGAGGAAACCTGAGACAAGTCTTTTCTTATAGGCTTGGAGAATTTACCAATTCACTATCCTCTCAGTGTTCTTAATATGCCATTGTGTCCTATCTTTTTATACTAAATACAATAGTTTAGAACAGACTGTAATTTACCTGTACAAGGGGCCCTTCCAGGGGCCCTTCCAGCCCAGTCTTGTTTTTCATTGAGAACACCATACAGTATGGAACTAAAGAGCAGATTGGCCACAAATATACGGGTACACATGTAGATATATGCACAATTGCTGTGTAAGATTTGTGCTGTTGACTTCAGTGAGGCCAGGATTTTATCCAAGGTCTGAAGGCAGAAAAGGGGATACAGTTTGTCATGAGGGAGGTTATACCGAATCTGTGAGGAACAGTGTTAGCAAATACTTTAGCGTGACTGCTTTTCCCACTTTCTGGCTTCCTTATTTAGTTCAGTGACACCTGCAGTTTCAGTGGTTCCAAGTTAATGAGCTTGATACTGAAACAGCCTTTCATGTTGCTCCTCTGCTGAGAACTGTCTCCAAAAATAAAGGGACAGCGAGCAGGTGTGTTTCGGTGTGTGCCTGGGTTTTATAGCTTGCCCTGAGAGAGCAACAAAGCACTGTCCCACCGCAGGAGCACCCACGTCCAATTGTAGCTCTCAGGGTCCCGATCTTGCTCAGGAAGGGAATCAAGTAAATCCATCTCCCTCTCTTTTTCCCTAAGGAGCTGCTCACTTGTCCCCTTGCGCTCAGCCTACTGCTCTGGCCAGGGAGTGGCAAGGCTTGAGCCATGGCTGCTCCTGCTTCCTCTCCACACTTCTTCACCCTCTCGTTGCTTGTGGCTGGGAGCATTAGGCCAAGAGCCTTGCTCTCCCCTCCACAGCCCGAGCAACTGGGCAGGTGGGACGTGGGCAGAAGGGCAGTGAGAAAGAAGGAAGGTTGAAGGTGACACTCCCTTTTCTCTTCTGCAGAACAGAGTGAGGGCTGTGACACCCTATCCCAGCAGGATCTTTACCTCCTGCTGTAAATAGGCACTGAATACATACCCTGGCCGCCAGCTCAGCCTACTGAATTGCAGCTGCTATCAGGCCTGCTCAGTAACTTTCAGACTCAGCCTTGTCATCAGTTTTACACAACATAAAAAGAAACAGGACAGCACTGGCTCCCAACTGTACACATCCCTAAATGAGGACAGAGGAATCAGAAGAACACAGTCAAAATACATCTGCTCCCACTACATTAAGCAGTTCACACACTAAGATTGAGATGTAGTATTAAAAACTTGGGCTTTTTGTCAGGTAATAGGGTCTGTACGCTCCTTTTATGATTTCCCTGTGCTGTGATACTTTCATCCCTGGCACAGTGATTTCACTTTCCAGGGTTGCCCCGAGATAACACGCTGATTGTACTTACAGTTCCTGAAAAAAGTGCACTTTTAAAGCACCTTGAATACAAAGTGGAGGTGCAAAGTCTTGTTACCAGAGGAGAGGCTCAAGCACAACAGTTGACCCATGAAGTGCAAAGGTTGTGATGTGTTTGACACGTCATTTAAGTCATTCTAACTGTGATCTACCTATGATTCATTCTGGGTTTTTGTAATCTGTGATTAAAGTGCAACAGATATTATGTGCGTGTGGGGAGGGATTATCTGAGAATTATGCAGAAAAATTAGTGACTTGTGAAATTATGTAGTTTCCCATTTCTCTTCTAAATTCTTTCTAAGTAACAGGCAGGAAAGATGCTCACTGCACTGAAACGGTATTTAGGTACAGCTAAAGCCTGAAACATGTTTGTAGTGTTATTGGCAGGCCCTGCAGACTCTGGAGTTTGCTTAAATAAGGACAACAGGTCCAAATTCAGCTCCCAATCAGGAAAAAATAAAGGGAGTTTTTCTAGAGAGGATTCTCACTATTCCCTTCTCACTTAACCAGATTTGTTATATACTTGTTTTTTATTCCTACAGGTCAAAAACTTCTACTCATATCAAAATGAACCTGGTTTTACTCAGAACATTAAGAGAGGTCTGGCTAGCCTTTTCCAGCTACAGCTGCACTCTGGTGCTGCCTGTGAGGTATGGTATTCTACTGGCAAAATAATCATCGTCACAGAAACAGGCAGAGCCTGGTCTGCCCTGAAAGGTAGACCTGTGGCTCCCGCTGACTTCAGAAGGAGTGAAGTGTGACAGAAATCAGCCCTTTGATCGCATTTGAGGTTGGGAATGTAAAGACAGCCTTCTGAACATTTGGTGACACAAGTCAAGTTGCTGCGATTAACATAAAGAATTGGTGAAATCTATTTGATTTAAAATGCTCTTACCAGTTTAGCAGAATTTAGTAATATATCAACTTAAACCAGGTCACTATAAAAGAGATTATACTGATGTTTAAAGTCAGTTGATTCCTAAACTCAATTCAATGGATTAGGTCATTTTAAATCAGACAAAGTTAGCAATGGTTTAGCTGCATCCATTCAAGCTGCGTTACATTGTTAAATTTTTACATCTGTCCACATGAGCAAAGCTGGAATTCATAAGTATAATGCTAACTGCCAGGTGTTTCCTAACTTTTTTTGTTTAAACAAACATTGTTGCTTTCCTTCATAGCCATCTAATGAAAAGTACCCCTGCCTATCCAAAGCAGGTAGTTAGAAACTCTGATACCTTCAAAACTGGTAAACAAACCCAAATAGTGCAGCATCTCATGTAAAAGATTCCAACAGCGGAGAAAATCGTTTATCTTTAGAAGGTGTTCCAGAGTCCCAAAGATATATTCAAGCAATTGTCCTAATCTAACTCTTTTTTTCAAG
The DNA here is from genome assembly GCF_000690835.1 of Fulmarus glacialis. Classification (NCBI taxonomy): domain Eukaryota; kingdom Metazoa; phylum Chordata; class Aves; order Procellariiformes; family Procellariidae; genus Fulmarus; species Fulmarus glacialis. Next base: position 13,141 of record NW_009230171.1, read on the forward strand.
GTGGACATATCTGGCAAATGCAATACTACTTACCATGTGCGGCAAGATCAAGTGACTAAAATAAAAGCCCTGGACTCCTGTGAAACAGAAAATCAAGGATTTACCAGCCACCACCAGGTATCATTTCTTTAACAAAATAAAACCTGTTCTGCCTATTTAAAAATATATCCTTAATAGCTATTACTCATTTTCTCAAAAGTCCGTTCTTGCATTACAGAAAGCAAATTCTACATGTACATTTTGTAGTATTACTAGTAGAAATGTCATATGTAATACCCATGGGGAGAACAGGGGGTGGATTCTGCTTTTGTGCAAACCACCTTAGCTCAGCTGACATTAAGTGCAGCACACCAATTCTCATAATTTTTTACTATCATCCATAATATATTTTAGTTTCTATGCAGATTTACAGCACTTTTGTCCTGGCTGTACTGAGTTTTTAATCAACGTGAGGCTTCTTTTTCTTTGGAGGAATACGCTATATACAGTCACAGTCATAGTGACAATTGTAACCTTTTTCCCAGCTGCTAAGTCACAGCATTTAGTGTGCACAATAAATGCTGGGCAAGATGCTGACTCCTGAATGGAGCCCTGTCAGATTTGCCTGGAAGGTCAAAGGCTTCCCTAATGCACAGGTGTAATGGAGGAGATGTGCTGTAGAGGTAACTGAAGCCCTTCGTGGTCCCTCACTACTAGTAAATGCCTTTCTAAGTGGTTACTGCTGAGTGCAGGCTGGACACGTGCTGAAGGCACTGGGATTCTCCGTGTCAGAAACTGACCTTTCTCAGCTCAGAGAAGTACAAAGGTAGCACACGCTCTGTTAATAAACCGCCTTAACACTATGACTGAGTTCCTGATTTTCACACTTGCCACAAAGACTCCATCTTGTTTACAAACAGATCAAGCAAGGTGGCTGGCTTTGCTTCCCAGGTGTGAACATGACAATCTTGTTTACAAAACATTTCTCTGGAAAAGCTTCTCATTTTATTTAAAGTGTATTTTTAATTAAATGTAGTACTGGGCATTTTTTCAGTTACAGCCTGCTCATAATTTCGTCCCATTCTCCCTCCTCTTTTTTTTCTGGTATGTACTGAATTTGAAACACGTGGTGCAGAAGTGAGTGACTTCTTGTTGCAGAAGGAATTCTTGAGAACCTGGAAGATCCTGGTTTGTAGGCTTAGCTTGAGATGTTGTCAACGCACATGCACCTTCCTCATTTGGCTCTATTTCATCATGAGTTTTTCCCCCATGTGGAACTGTGAGCTCTTTTCTTATTCTGTTGTTTATTGATCAGCCCTTTTTCTGGTTTATTTTTTAATTATTTTCAGATTTTAGATGTCGGTACAAAAGCCACATCTGCCACAATTTATGTGCTGGAAGACAGTTTCATTAAATCCATTAAGGCAGAAGAAAATTATGTTTTCCTTCTGAATTCCCGACGAAAAACAGGTGCCAGAATACTTTCAAAGTAAGTTTGACTGTCATTGATACTAGCAGGACTAGTAGTTCAAGTCAGGTTATATGTGTATGTCTTATAGCATCAAGATTTAAGGCTCTAAGCTCTCAAGGTAAGGATTTAGGTCTCTCTTATATGGTACCTAGTCCAACTTTGATTAAGGGCTCTACTGTACTACAAATAATAAATAATGACATTCATAAGAAATTAAATGGAAACAGTTGGAATTAGACAAAACATTTTAAGCAACACGTTACTTCTGTAGGTGTTCCATTTCTGTGTCCTCTCATTTCTTAAGAAATACTTCAAATGGATCTCCATTTCTAGTATGTGAAATTTCAGAAGTATAGAAAACAAAATCTGCTGCATAGAAAGGAAACAACAGTGAAACCTAGATCTGTGTTAGACTCCAGACTCCAAAACACTGAAAGTTTGAAGATACTCATTCAAGATAAATGATTCAGGCATCTCGTTATTAGGAGTATATTAGTATTATGATATTAAAAAAATGTACATTCAAAATCTCACTTTCCAGATCTTCTTATGAACAAATATATGAAACATTTCAGAATGCATATGGTTACTGAAGGCTGTTTACCAGATGCTACAAATCCATACTTTAGAAAGTCTAATGTTTAGGTATCTTATGCCACATACCGCTAGCAGTAATTCTGCTGGTATCAGATGCTTCTGTTACCTTAAAAAAGCCATAGACTTGCCATGTTCTGAACATTTTAAAATGAGACTTCAATAAGTCTGTGTTCTATATTTTTGGTCTGTGGGGGGGTTTTTTGTTTCCGCTTGCCGTGATTTCTGCATTTCTGCTCTAACGGTTGAGCTCTAATAGTGTTTTCACTGTATGGATGCACAGGCAGCGACTGGAACTGAAGTTGGTAGAAGCTGGCCCTGGACTGATCGCTGGGAAGCAAGTTGCCAGTGTTATCAAGACCTTGGACCCCAGTTACGTTGCTGTGCCACTAGTAGCAGAGCCAGTCAAATCTGAATGCAAAAAGTGTCCTTCAGTAAGTAAACACAGGCTCATTGGACGTCAGGTCAGTTAGCTGAGCAGAACAAGTGTGAAAGAAGTTTCTGTCCAAGCAGCCCACTAGCAGAGGTCTAATGTAGCAATATAAAATATGCTCCAGAGTGGGGAGCACAGTAGTGAGGCAATGGTGCTCCACCATACGAGGGTGTTTTAAGATCTATCTCTCAAAGTACCAACCTTTTTGCTCTCTTTCAAAGATTGAGTGCAGTATTTCTCAAGACCACTAGAAAATACAACACCTTTTTGTTTTATCTCATCTTTGCCAACCTTGAGTTGGCAGGAGCTTATTTTCTCTGGGTAATGGAGTGGGATATGACTTTTAAGATGGTTGGCCAGTGTTTATAAACAATTCTGTCATGGAGGAGCTGAACTGCTCCTAGAAATTAAAGGTAGTTAGCCATTCCTTAGGCAGGCTAAACATTTGTTGGTAATATATCCAGCCTTTTCTTACTGCCTGACCCTGAAGGAAGTCTATTATTTAAAAGACTTTGTAGGTATTTTGTAAGTATAAAATGGGGCTTTAGTATTCTTGGCAAGTCCAATACTGTTCCAATTCTTCCCCTGGGGGGAAAAAAAAAAGTCTTGTTTTTTTATATTTAAGACATCTAAAGACTACTAAGAGCTTGGTACTATAAATGCATCATCATTTGTTTTACTGATGCTATTCATCATAAATTAATATAAATTGCTACAGTGATTGTTAGCAAACAGTTCTAATGCTATTACCATTGTGGAGTGAATGGGAACATTAATTTAAAGATTATTATTCTCTGTCAGTTTTTGATAAGCAAGATAAGGCTTCTATTCAGCACACATAATTTCAGTCCTCCAGAGATACTCTTTATGAGCACAAATACCTTACTATATGGGAACTTGTGCTTGTTATTTGGAAGTAGCATGACACTGTAATAATTTATCTTGTCTAATGCTCGTTGAGCCGCAGAGAAGATAAAATATGTTGGGGGAAATGAAATAGGAATGATGCTGCATGCGTGCTGGAGCAGTTCTGAGCAGGGAGCATCAAGGGATCTTAAACAGATCAGGGACAGGTGCTTTTTCCCTGACTCTGCCCATCGGGGTTTGTGCTGACCAATTTGTCACTTGGAACCGAGTTTGTCATAATAGTTATACAGATAATTTCCAGACCAAGATAACAAACATAGGGTATAATTCCAGAGCACTGCCTGGGGACTGAGCTATGTCATTATAAACCTAATGGCACGACGAGAATGAAGTCCTGCTTTCTCGCTGTATTTTACAGTAACTGCTATGAAAAGATGGGGTCTATAAACAGAACACTGTATCCAAAGCAGCAACATAACATTTGGTACTTATATATCATAGTATACATTAATGCCACGCTGACATGGTATGCCCTACAGTTTTACGTTTTCAAAACCCTTTTTAAATCGTAACAGGTCTTATGTCTATCTTTAATGAATTTGGTAAAATAACCATTGGTACCCCCACTTCACAGATGGCAGCACTAGCTTCTGTGAGGTTATGGCCAACATTTACATTTAATTTTAGGCCTAGATTTCTGTGTTTAGACATCATAAAGCATGCTGTTTTCAGAAGAGCTCATGGTTCTTACATTTTTTTTTATGCTCATGGTTCCTACAGGAATAGATGCTTGCCCCTTCTGAAATTGAGGTGGTTTTGTTCTGTCTTCTGAGGCAACCTTTGTAGGTTGGTAAAACAGCCATCAGGCACTGACATTCAAACCCAACTCCTGCTCAGTTTAGGACCTCTTGGTTTGGCTTGAATTTTCCTAGAGTGCCCACAAGAGCTCTGGTCTGATCTGTCTGTCAGAGAGACAGAAATTCGTGTCCAATGTTGGCTGAGTTGCCATGTGGAAGTGCACGCATCTGTGCCTGAATCCTTGAGGTATTCAATGCAAACTGCCTGACATTCACATCAGGAGAATGAGGTCCCTCACAAAAGTCAACTGTGAATGCTGTTTTTTAAAGTCATGGTCACTGCAGGAGATGGCAGCTGCTCCTTGTAGCAGTTGAATGGTTAGAGCACCCCCCCAAAGAGGAAGACTTGCTCTCCACATTCTTTTGCTTGAGATGGCTCCAGCTCGCATCTCCCACCTTGCTCATCTCTAAGGTATGGGCTAAGCTGACTAAGAGCAGCCCTCACAGCTGGGCTCTGCACAGGAGAAAATACAGGACTAATGAAGTTAGAGATTTTTTGCTGGGCTATGGTGCAACTTCAACAGGGGGAATAGAAAGTGCCCCGTATGTTTATCCAATTTGAGCTTATAATAGCCACATTGACCTTGGTGCTAAGCACAATCACCAGTTGAGGTTAACAGACCCATCTGTGCCTCAGAACATGAGCTCCTCCCAGCTGATCATTTATCCCCGGGAAATAGCCTATGTCTCAATCATTGTTGCCTAATTACTGTTTGTTACAGTTGATGGAAGTTGCACTCTGTACTGCTGGATAACACTTCTATTTGCCGGCAGGTTCAAGTGTTATTGCCTAATACAAAACCCATGAAGAAGGGAAGTATTTTAGCAAAGGTCAAATGGGTGCTAGTGTTATTTCCCACTCAGGAAAACTGCAGTAAACACTGCTACGAAGAACAGCTGTGTTTTCACCAAAGAATGTTCTCGATAATTTGAGATAACAGAGGCAAAGGCAAGTGAGAGAGGAAAGGTCAAAATACCTGCACCAGTTTCTTATGGGAGTGTATCTGGAAGGACAGATATAGGTGCTTTGGTACCATATTGGCTCATTCAGGTCAAAATACAGCAACAACATATGAAGAAGCCAATACCTGTTCTAATACCATCTTACCTATCATTTTGTACAATAACCACAAATCCCTCCCTATCTTATGCAGGTTTATGAATAAGGAATGGGAATTACTTATGGGACATTTACTCCCGTTCCACACAAACCAGTTATAAAGCTACCATCTTCTAAGAAAATATTATTAACTTGTAAACTGAGGATTGTGCATCTTCCACTTAAAAAAAAAATTACTTAGGAGAAAATGGGAACAGAAGGCAAACACTGCATTCAGCAGAAAGCGCAGTAAATTTGCAAGAGAGAGAATTCACCTTATTCCAGTTACAGTCTAAATAATGATGTTTTGTTCCAAAATAGATTGCTTTTAAGGTTGTACATTATTAAGAAAATGCTAAAGTGCTGGAAGAGAGACAGCTATAGAAATGTTTCAAAGGTATTTGTGCTGGGATATCATAAATTAAATAATACTTAGCTAAAGAATCAGCAATCTATTGGATTTCAGATAATTTGAGCAATAACGGGCCCACATATCTGCATTTAGTAAGTCTGATTTTGAGAACTGAAACCACAATCTGAGAGATTTGACATAATGTGAATTATTTTACAGCTTTCTGAACATTGGCAGAGCATCAGAGAACATATGTATCCTGAAAAACTTTCCAAAGTTGAAGCAGCAAGAAGCTTTTTGTCCTTCATTCAGAACGTCAGAAAAGCTACGAAAGAGGAGATACTGCAGATTATTAGAAGTGAAAATAAAGAACTCCTGTAAGTCATCATGAATAAGCTTTCAAAAGGTTTGAGTTACTTAAAACTACAGAAGGGCACATTGCATGCGAACAGATTTAGTTCTACTTGTGATGTCCTAGCAATGCAAAACCAGTATTCAGTACTATCTACAGGAAAAGGATTTTTTTTTTAAAGCTGTGTTTGTTTTTGTAGTATAATACATTTGCAGCACACTGTTCAGCCACCAAGACTGTATCTGCAATGCAAGGCAAACGTGCTTTGTAGCTTAACCAAAGGTTCTCATCCCGATTGCTTGTTTTGAAACACACTGTAACTTGTTCTTGAGTTGCCCATTTTCCTTCAGATGGAAATACAGCAAAGAAGGGGATGGTTCATCCCGGGATATTGTCCTAATATTAGAGTTTGGGTATGAACAGCATGTGCACCTAGACTTGGGAGTTGGAAAGCATTTCCAAATCCCACCATACAGTCAGGATCTTTCAAACAAATTATAGCAGTTGTTAACAATAGAGATAAACCTGAGAGCAACTCAGGTAGCGTAGAAGCCTGTTCTCTAGTTGCCATTGTATGTAGAAATAAAACGCTTTTTTCCATTTAGAACCATGTCCTGTAAACTTTAAGACACTCTGCATAGTTCTGGTTTTTTAATACCTTTTTGATCCTGTATTTGCACAAATTCAAATATTATTATCCATGGATATGAATAATTTCTGGAGTTCATCTACCATTTTGAGGCAGAAGAATTCAGGCACACGTTTTTTTCCAACAAGAGTAAAAATTTCTGTCTTTTGCCTGCAATGCAGAGATCTTTAAGCACATTAGCTTCTTTCTTTCTATATGCAAAGTCTTTCTATATGAAAAGTCTTTTCAGTATTTTCTAGCTCATTACAATGATATGTTCATTTCCACTTCTTTGTAGTCCACAGGTAGTGGATGCTGTAACCTCTGCTCAGACCCCAGCATCCCTGGAGGCCATACTGGAGTTTCTTGACTTTAAGGATGCAAGCACTTCTGCCATGCAGGAACGATTCCTGTATGCCTGTGGATTTGCTTCTCACCCCAGTGAAATGCTCCTGAAATCTTTAACTGTAAGTCAAAGGACAAAACAAATACAACAGAGTTAATACTCTTGAGCCTCATTCCTGTCAAAGGGGAAGGGAAGAGGAAACAACTGTTGCTGTTTCCAATTTTCCTTTCTTTATCCCTTCCAGGGTTTCCTTTAAATGCGCCACTAGCATATAGCCTGAAAACAACAAAAATTCATAGGTCCAGACTGAAAGTCTATTTACTTTGTAAAATATTATCAATATCTACTACTTGGAAAACAAACATAATTCTGAATGTTAGCAAAACAATTTGAGGGTTGTTTGATTGTTGCTTTATCAAAGTCCTGTAACCATTTAATAGTCTTTTTTTTTTAATTTAAACACAGCTTCAAAATGAATCTACTATTTGAGACACTGAATGTAACTCAAGGGGAAAATGGCACTCAGCTATTATATGTAATAATAGAGCAGTGCTCTGCTTAGCCTGAGCCCAGGCCGTCGTGGTCATCACTGCCTTTGCATTGCACTAATGTTCACAGGAAATGAGGGAGGGTATTCAGCCCACTACAGACTGTGGTTCATCATATTTAGACAGAGACACTAACAAGATTGCTTTTGCATAACAGGCTAAGTTCAAGGGTGATATTGCGAATGAAGAAATCAGAGAAACTCTTGTCATTGTCATGGGAGCGCTCATCAGAAAGCTGTGTGACAGAGAAGGCTGCAAGCTTCCAGTGAGTATCTGCTGTTCGCTGCTGGCCAAATTCTGGTCTGCAACACACATGAATGATCCCTGCTGATGTTACTGGGAGAGCATGAGAGACATGGGAAGCATATTCCCCCCTGTTTTAAATTAAGCCCATAAACTCTTACGTTTGATTGAGAGAGGATTTTTTTTTTTTTAATAATGACATCTACTTTGTCAGCTTTAGGCTTTAATCTGGTCTCTTCCCTTTTCTGTGGATTTGTCCCGGTTTGGCCTTGTTTGACAGAACATTTTCTCACTGCCTAGTCTGTCAGCAGAAGCAATACTTTTGCTCCCTTGTCCAAAAGCTTCGCATGTGCTCAGAGAAACACTGGTGAACTCAGGATCTATTTAATATCTGCAATCACCTTAGGTTACTTCAGCTCTGTGAAGAACATTCATTGGTTCAAGTACTCAACTCTGCCCCAAACATGCATAGAACAACCGAGGAAGAAGGCTGGATGAGGATGATCAGACAAGGCACTGCAGCCCGCTGGATCTGTGCTGTTTGAGATTGCAACACACTGCTGAAAATATACAGAGCACCTGAATGGCCCTTAGGAATCCCTTTTTCCTTCCCCTGTTAATTGCCAAGCTTATAACATTATGTTATGAAGCACTAAAGAACACTTTCCCTTATCTTTTTTTGTGGGGTCATGTTGGCCCCACAAGTAAGACCTGTGAAGTCCCTGAATCAGGGCAGGAGCAGCTAGCAAATGATAAATCTATGGACCAGGTGTCACTGTGGATATGGCCACTTTGGTTATGCTTGAAGGAAGCCATCGACCTACAGTTGACAAATGATACCTTTGCTAACCCTGTGCAATGATGCTTTGAAACAAAAACATGCTAGAACTCAGCCCTGCCCCTCCTACTTCTGCAAGGGAAAAAGGTAGGTTTATGATCACCATTTAAACATGCTGTTGATTTTCTTTAGGCTGTTGTGGAAGCCAAAAGGCTGATTCTAAATAGACTGGAGAAGGCTAAGAAAGATGACAATGTGAGGATGTACCTGCTGGCACTGAAGAACGCACTCCTTCCCGAAGCAATTCCACTGCTTCTGAAGTACGCCGAGTCAGAAGAAGGGCCCATCAGCAATGTTGCTACCACTGCCTTACAGAGATATGATCCTTCTTTTCTCACCAAAGAGGTAAGAAAATATACTGCCCAAGAAAAGAAGTGCAAGAGACTGTATTAAACATAAAGTATAAATTAACAGAGTTCATTTGTCAGTCCCACTCTTTTTAAAGATGCCCCACGTATGTTTTTTTTACCTCCAGAAAGTTATTATACACACTTCAGTTCCATCCAGAAAACTATACGTTCTTGCTTGCCAAATCCCAGCTTTCAGTCTGCCAGCGCTAGTCAGCCTTTGGCTCCAGAGTCACATCGAAGGTGGCAGGCAGGCAGTCTGCAGGGAAAACTGGGCTCCCTTCGCAAGAGCACCGCCTTCTCTGTCATGTTCAGGAGACATTAGGAACACTTGGGCACCTGCGTAACCCCTGTTCTTTCTTGTGCTTTCACATAGCCAGGGAGAATGCATGAAGTAAGAGAAGGACAAAATAGCTGCATCTTACCTTGCAGCCTCCAAGAGCAAGAGAAGACATACAAAATAGCGGAACATGAGGTCCTGCCTCTGCTGCGTTACCCTGCATCCCATTTCATACCTACCACTGGCAGCTGTGACTGATGTTGTCAGGGTGCTGCTCCGCAATGAACATGCCAGAGGCCGTTCTGTCATTTAGTGGGGCTAAATGGCTCTCCAGGGACTTATCTGTAACAAAGATGCGTCACAACTTTCTCAGAGACATGAGGCCACCACAGGCACTATCTAGAAAATTAAAATTGTAAGATTCTTCATTTTTTTAAAGTACATATTCCCTTAACAGTCAAGGAAATCTCTCTCTTGATGTTACCACTGCCACAGTATTTTGATCTTAGTGCTCCTACTTCTTTACAGCCCCGCTGTGAAAATCAGTGAGGAAGCTGTATTTGGACTGTGGCTGAGAGAACTTAACAGATGCCCCACTTGCCCATGTGGTCACTGAGCTATACACATTTCGTACATTCCAAAAGGACCACGAAAAACAGTGTGCTGAAAAAATATCCTTATGTATTAGCCTTAGCTATGGAGCTAGCTTAAGCTGATATTATAAATGAGATTCCAATCTGTACTTCGCCCAGTCATCTGTGTGAGCACTGACTGAATAATCTGTTTCCTGACCAGGTGAAAGAAACAATGAACAGGATATACCACCAGAATCGTAAAGTCCACGAAAAGACAGTGCGAACCACTGCAGCTGCTATCATCTTAAACAGTAACCCATCCTACATGGAAGTGAAAAACATCCTGCTCTCCATTGGTGAGCTGCCTCTGGAAATGAACAAGTACATGCTCAGCATGATCCAAGATATACTTCAATTTGAAATGCCTGCAAGGTACATTAAGTTCAGTACAAATAAATACAGCTCATCCTTACTTCTTTGCAGAAACCTAAAGAACACACAGCTTCTCATGAATTACTACTGTAAAATTTAAGAAGAGTATAAAAGGATGCCTGATTTTTATGTCACTTTTAAGTATTGATATTTCAGAATAAATCTCTGCATTTCAATGACATTCATTTAATAGCTATTCACATTTTCAGAGGTATAAATAAGAATTAGACATCTAACTTGCATTACTGTAAGAAATGTCATCTGTTGGTCTTAATTCTCTCAGTGGGGCCCTTGCTTTTATATTTTAAGAACAAATGAACCAGAAAAATTTTAAATATCACAGCACTAGAATGAAAATAATCAAAATATCTCTTGTTTTCAACACCATTAATTTTCAAGCAAGACCTTTGCTTGCTTTTCTACCTCTGACTGCAGGGAGTAGCTGAAATTGGAAAAGAGACTCTGGGTTAGGGCAGATTTTTAGTGGGAAAATGTGAGGGTTTTGAAGACCCTCTTTCCTACTGGGAAATTCACCCCCTCTCAAATTTGATATTTCTACAGAAGAGTAATACATTTGGTACCATATAATTTTTGTGTCTCCGTGTTTTTGTCTGTTTGTTTGTTTTGAAATACCACAGCAAAACTGTTCGGCAAGTTCTGAAGGACATGCGTGCTCATAACTATGATCGCTTCTCCAAGATGGGCTCTTCCTCTGCCTACTCTGGCTATATTACACGTATGTAGCCATGAAACTGCCTTTTAGCCCTGTTTGTATTCCCAAACATTTGATTAATCCACTAGTTTAGTCACAGGTACTTTCTTTCTTTTTTAATTAAGGTGGTCCCGATGTATCATCCACATACAGCCTTGACATCCTCTATTCAGGCTCTGGCATTTTAAGGAGAAGTAACGTGAACATCCATATTTTCGATAGAAATGCTGAACTTCATGCCATCCAGGTAACTGCCACACCGCACATAAAAATTAAGCCAGTATGTGGTCCTCTTCTTACAGCTTCTAAATCAATTCAGCTAATGCTTAAGACCATAAAGTTTGCTGCATGGGGCAGAGAACAAGCCAATAACAGGGGAAAAAGAAACCACAACAGTCAATGAGGCACATGTTTGCCCTAACCAAAAGACAGGTGTTTTGTTCTGTATCATATATCAAGTTCTGTCTCGGGTTAAAGCCTATACTGTTTATCTGATGTAATCAGTAAAAGCCCTGCGAGTTTGTAAAATCAAGTCCTTGTTTCGGATATAACATAGAATGGAAATACAAGGAGTAGATCAAATGTATGAATCAGAGAGATTTAAATGAGATGCCTCTTTTTGGCCTTTTCTTAATGTTGGCAACTACCTTCAATATTATAATCCTCCTAAATTTCTGCAGGACAAAAATTGCGCAGTGGAACATCCTCGGGTTTTCTTCCCAAATGTCTGTGCAAAATAGTCATATGAATACAGGAAAATCTGTTTGAAAGAAAAGGAGGCTTGGGATTGTGAGCTGCATGTGGGTAAATTCTGCCTGCATCTAAAGGGAAAAAACATGCTGTGAGATTATTTTATTTTCCATTTTTCTAGCTGCTCTACCTAGTTCCCTTAAGTCTTAACCTCATACTTTTTCACCTACAACTTCATAAATTAGAGTTAGGCTCTTAGACATTAAGAAAATGTGTAGGGTTGTTAACAGCCTGGGGCAGGCAGAGTTTTTTTATTGATTCTGTATCACTGTTGCTTCTTAGGTGGTGATTGAAGCTCAAGGTCTAGAGTCCATAATAGCTGCAACCCCTGATGAAGGCGAGGAAAACCTGGACTCCTTTGCTGGCATGTCAGCCGTTCTGTTTGATGTCCAACTCAGACCAGTTACATTTTTCCAAGGGTACGGTGATTTAATGTCTAAAATGCTCTCAGCAACTGGAGATCCTATGAACGTGGTGAAAGGACTTATCCTCCTGACAGATTACTCACAGGTACTAATAGCACACTGTTTGCTTCTTTTTCTGTCTCTTAAGCACACATGCTCTCTCCCCCACACCATTATTGTAGGACATCTTATTTTCTCTCTTTTCAGTGCTGATAAACCTGACCAATGTTACATAGGCTTCTTTTATTATGGGAGCAATAGAAAAGTCACAGGTATTAACAGAATGAAATTACATGAAAAGCAATCTAGAACACAGGTGAGAACACATATCATTCTACAAAACAAAGTAACAGTGAATAAAAGCAAATCCAACTGAGTTTCCTGTAGAAACTCATATTGCTATCAGCTATGGCCTCCCCTCCCACAGTTTTTTGTAATACAGTATTGTCCCATGTGACCACCTAAGTTTTCCTCTTCAAAAGTTGTCCAGAGATGTTACATCCAATTAGGCAATAACTGTCAGGTATGGAATGAATGAATCTGGTACTCAAACTTTCCCAGAACTTTCAAAGAACAATGCTAAGAGGTCCAAATTTCAAATGCTTATTGCTAGGCAAAACCAGAATTAAAATAAGGATTACACAGTTTTTATGCAACTATCACCCCAAATGGTCTGTTAATTTTATGCCTAAATATAGACTCAAATACAAATATAACTGGCTACGTAATGTGTTATTGGAAGGCTAAAAATCTAGACATCTCTCTGAAAGTGCAGGGCCAGCATTTGGTTTGATGTTTTTGTTCTCCCCAAGCAGGGATCTCCTTAGAACTTGTGGATTTAACAGCAGCACTCAGCTCATGAAACATCTGCAGGCTCAAACTTTACTTTTTGCTTTTCCCCTTTAATTCTTGGCAAAAGAAAATTCCAAAAGCAGACGATGAGAAAATCCACTCTGATCAAAATTACACAGAAACACCCCCTGTAAATGACAGCTGTCCCCATCCTGAACCCAGCTCAGTCCCTTTATAAAAATATTATAAGTCTAGGGCTTCCCATGTAGTGCACAAATTGGCAAACAAAAGCTCATTCCAACAATGCTTTACAGTTCCCACGCAGATTATGGGCAAAAACTTTACCATGACCTATTTAACAAACAGACTGCAGAGGTGAGAAAGATAATCATGTCCAGTCCTGAGCATACCAGCGTGGTGTTTACAGAACTAAATATTTCCAACTGCTGTGCGTGCACCAAGCTCCATACATACCCTAGCTGAATCAGCTGGCCAGGCACCCCGAGAGCTCTGCCAGCCAGCAGATTCTCCACTCCTCGTCTTTGGAGAACCTCACAAAAGTCAGGGGCACACCAGGGCTGGGACTGTGTGCCATTTTTAACAATATCAGGGTGTAACATTTTCGGTCAGTCACTGACTCTCTGGAAGCCTGGGCAGCAGTGTGATGAGATGGGATCCCACCCTGCTTTCTCTCTTGGGCTGCCACTAGCACAGTTGCAATCTGCCTAAGCTCTTCAGGACTCATCAGTAGACACAACAAAAAGTGTGTGTTCACAACCAAAAAGGCACTTGTTCTTACCTCTACACCCCACAAAGACAAAAATTGTTTAAAGCACTGTTGAACACAGCTTCAGGCTGAGCTGTGTTTTAAACACAGCACATCTTTCTAAGAATGGTTTTACAGCTACATTCCAGGTCAACAGCAACATCAACACAGTTTGGGCACTTCCACATAACGCAGCTAAGCTTCATTAGAAATGCTTTCACCTGTCAGGTTCTTGAACTGTGATTACAACTGTACCAGGAAACACTGTCAGAATGGAAGTGTGAATGGTGTAACACTGGAACTGAGGAAAAACAGTGCAAGAGAGCCATAATTAATCTAGCTGCCTGATAGTTGAGTACTACCTCCACTTTCCCTGGCCAGCATGGACAGAGCTTGCCCAGAACATAAGCCCCCTTACAAAGTCATACTGTAGACGCCAAGACAAACGTGGATTTGTCTTCTTTCAAAGAAGAAAACCAGGCATGGGAAACAGTGCTCATTCTATGATACCAAAACTCCATGTGCCACAGCTGGCCACTAAGTGATTTCAGAACAGGCAGAAAACAAACATAAGATACAGACAGCGCAGCTGAGATCAAACATCAAAAGGATGGCTTGGAAGCCAAGACTGGAACTTAAAAATAGGGCAATTGAATTGTCAGAAAAGAACTTATGTAATATTTGGGTTGCAATTTTTGCATTGGTGCAGCCTGATCTTGAGAAAAGAGATTTTTAAATATTAGAAAAGTTCTGCTCCCTGTTGCTGTTTATAAGGATTATTTTGCACAGAAAGACCAAACTGAGTTCTACTCAAAGTGCTGTCAAATCTACCAAATAACCCCCCATCCCCCTCCCCCCGAAAACAGCTTCCTTTCATTAACTTTACAATTGCAGTAATCACAGTAGGCACATTTTGGAGAGGTGATTTCCAAGTTAATAATATTGCTTCAAAAGCTTACACTCCTGCCCACCAGCTGTAACATCTTTTCTCACATAATTCCACAAACTGAAATCAGAGTGTATTTTACAGCCATTGCCAGTTCTCACAGTGTTGTTTGAGGACTAAAAATAACCATCCAGAAGTTATAATTCCCTTTATGAAATAAACAGCTCTCATAAAACTGTTTTTGAGACTCCTAAGTCACCTGCACTGAAGTTCAGTAGTGTTAATATTTCTCCTAGGCAACACACCTGCCAGAAGCACAGAGAAATTAAATACTGTATTAATAGTTCAGAGAAACCATTTGAAAGCCAGACCCCAGTGGAAGATAGCCAGTTCCCAAAGAAGTGCCTGTTTCAGCCGTCTCTGCATTGCATTACAGTAGAACTGTCAGTACAGTACATAAAGAAACTTTTTTTTACTGAAACATAGCACGTTTCAGCATTTTAAACAGTAACAAACTACCAATTCTGATCTTTCGGATCACATTTTCCACTGCAAATGACATACAAAGCTTAAAATAGAAAGGGAAGGGAAAATACTGCTCCTGAGGAGGCTGGGTCCCTGTGATTTACACCTCCCATCAGCCTGGGTTGGATTTGCACATGAGGCAAAGGACAGGACTGAGCTCTAAATAAGGAAATAGATGAGCTAGTAAAACACAAGACAAGTGCTCCTTAGCTTCTCTGCTGGTTTCAGTGACAAACCTGACTTAATCCTAGGTAGCCTTTAAAGCCTTAAACTGTGCAGCTATTGCAAACCAAGCCTACCTTAATATTATTAGGTGCAATTTGACAATGCATCTAAAAATATCTGCTCCTCTGGTTGTGTGTACATGTCTCTGCTTTTAATTGGGACTGAATTGGTGGATAGCTGTTAATGAGCGAGGAGGTAACAATATACATTCTGGCAAAGTAAAATGAAGCAAAACAAGCTATATCTCCACACCTAAACAGACCGACAAGGAAAGTATTCCTTACCCCATTGCAGTCAGTAGAAAGACCCCCTTTGATTTCAGAAAGACCGCAATTCCAACCCATGATTTTTACTTGGGTGAAAATAATCACACTTGCTGGGAGTGTGGCGGATTTATAAGCCACAGCCAGCCCACTGCATTCTTACATTAAATCTCAAGCCCACTTCAGCAGCAGCGGACGGCCAAGTTGGTTCTGCCAAGGAGATTGTTTCAGAGATTGTTTATTTACCCTAAAAGGTGAAGTAACTATATACAGCCACCATAATTATCCAAGTTCTCGATTATGGCAGGAAAACTTTAATGCTCTGAAATAAAAACCTCCCCAAATGTTGCTCCTTGCTATAGGGATTAGGAAGCCAGACTGTCTCTGCTTGCTTCTTTCTTAAATCTTGGGACAGCATTAGCTGAAACTACTGGGCTACTGAATAGCTAAGAAGAGAAGAGAGACTTTTAAGGTGCCTGGACATCAAAAAGGGGGAGGAAATAGGGTATTCACACGTCCTACAGGTGCCTGCAGCATTACAGGTACTGAGAATACCACAGGCACAGAAACCCAGAAGGTGGGAGAAAACCAGCTGGGAGAGAGGAGGAAATGTCCTGTATGCGAGGGACATGATCAAAAAAAACTTTTCCCAAATTAGTGGTTCGTTTAAAACAGTGAATTAACCCACTAGTTCTTAGGGAAGCAGGACAACTATATAAAGTGAGTTAGATTGCCAAGCTGAGTGAACCTTAAAATCTTGGCTGTGTGTCAAAACTTAAAAGTAACGAGCTGCCATGACCCTGAGCTATATTATCACTTCCGAAACAGACTCCATGTGATGCGTTTCCAGTCCAGCCGTAGAGGTTTCAAGAAGCCATGAGCACACTTGATGGTTGATGGAAAATGCATTAAATGCAAATTCACAGTGGCAATTAAGTGCATTAGCTTATGGGTTTGGCCACCCAGCCACTGAGGACATAATTCCTGCCATATGGTGGGTTTGGAGCCACTACACACTGCACGACTGGTTGCAGCACTTTGCATCCTACTGCCAGTACGGGGCTGCCTTCGGGTGTGCTGAAGAAGTCACACTGCACTGCACCATTGCTGGGGCTCCAGCGAGGAGTTTAATCTGACTTAGCTGGACTGCCAGCAGAGCCTCTGTGAGGCTTGCGTGGTAGCTCTTGGAGACAGAGGCCATGATATTCCTTGCAGTGATACTCCTTGCAGAAATTATGCCAGCTGGCACACAGGGGAGAGGGGAAGGATGCAAGGCACCTCACCTTAGCTTCATCCCATTTTCTAGGGAGCGAGGTACATCAGGGGTGTTTTGTCCACCCCTTCAGAAAAGCCCTCTATTCCTTTTTGTTCCTGCAAAATGACAAGTGGCGTGATCACAGTACAAAAGAGAGTAAGGAAACCACTGAGGTCTGCAGTCAGTAACGAGGGGGTTACTTGTGCTTTCTGATGGCTCTAGGAGATTCAGCTGCAGTCCGGGCCGAGGGCCAGTGCGGAGTTCCTGGGCGGCCTGGCCATCGACATCTCGGGAGGGATGGAGTTCAGCCTGTGGTACAGGGAATCCAAAACCAACGTCAAGAACCGGTGAGATACTCCTAGCACGCGCTGTAGCTGTAGAGAGCTCAGGCTCCTGAGCCCCAGTAGTCCCAATGAGAAGAATTTAAATATAAAAGACCTTGCAGATGAGTTAAAATCAAGTAACAGTTATGTGCATGGGAGAATATTTGTACTTCTTGTTTCCTTTCCACCTGGGTAATACCAGTTCCCACTGGTCTGATCTGAATTTACGTACCTTTACCTGAAGAACAGGCTCCTTTGAGGGCAGATTTATGCAAAACAGTACTGTTTGCATTTTAATTTCCTCTTTCTTAAGAATTGTTTTGAATTAATTGTAATGCCTGAATTTATTTGCAGGGTAGCCATGTTTATAGCTGGTAACACCGAGGTGGATTCCCTCTTTGTAAAAACTGGTATGGAAACCACTTTGGAAGTAGAAACGACATTAGACTTCATCTCCACGGTGCAGTTTTCACAGTACCCGTTTTTAGTCTGTATGCAGATGGACAGAGTTGAGTCTCCATTCAGGTAAGAACTAAGAGCACACAATTTCTGAGGCATCCTTCCAGCCAGTTGCTGAATCTGGAACTTTTGGTGTTCACAGCCATGAGAGGTTAACAACAGAGGCCAAATTTCAGCCTAACACAATCAGGTGCAGCGTAGGCTGTTACACATACCAACCTCTCTGCTAACTCATTCTTCCCTGTCCCTCACCCCTGACTTTCAGGAAGATCACAGCTTGCTCTGAACATGCACTTTAGTCCAATATTCTAATTTAGTTTTGCAAGTAAACTAACTGAAGTGGCAGGACACTGGTCCTCTTGCGTTCGATCAGTTCTGATGGTGATCTGAAATTTTGCCAGCAGCAGTTCTCTATTACACTGTTGAGAGAGGAAGTGCATAGCCATAAACTAGCTGAAAGGGAAAGTTTTCTTCATCATCTGCTATTTACTAGTGTCAACAGAAGTACCTGGTGTGTTAAGCTCTTGCTACCATCATGTTCTATCATATTTTATTAAGGCACCAACTTTCCTGAAAGCTAAACAACTGTGCAATAAGGTAAAGATGCTTTCCAGTAGCCAAAGAGTAGTAATTGCATTGCCATGTGAGAAGCTGGGTTTACTGCTCCGTCCTAATCCCTATCTGCTAAGACCTAAGGGCAATAACATTTGCAGAGCCTGTGCCAGATTTCCATTCAGGCTTTTCTGATCCAAAAGATGGTAAGCCTGAGAGAAATTAAAGAACTCGAGGATCTCCAGGAAATCCTAAGAAAACAGTATCTATTATTCTGCAGATACTAAAACATCTTCTGATTATACCTACACATTGTGGAAGTGTAATCTTGCCTGTACGTAAAGTGTTTATCTCTAGCCTCACCTACAGGGTACAGATTTTGCACAAATTTGCTAATGCCAGACTGCCATGTTGTGTCTTTACAGGCATTATGTGACTAAGTATGAAAGTCTACCATCTGGCAGACGGTACACTGCAAGGAGAGGGAAAGCAGAACTGTTGGCAGGTAATGAATACCCTCTCCATCAAGAAAACTCCAACATGTGTAGGAAGGTTTTCGGCGCAAAGTCTGATTCCTCCAGCAGCTGGTTTTGAAACGAGCACCTGAGCATTTGCTTTCCTGAATCCATGGCTCCCTCAATGACTTAGGCTTGTACGTACCGTACTAACTTGGAGCTTGATCTTGCACTACTGCAGTTAATGGGAAATTTGCCATTGATTTCAACAGGCCAGGATCAAACTCTCAGTGCGTGCACAGTGTTTACATATTAACCTATATTTAAGATTTTTGTAAAAAAAAAAGCTAAGGCAAATAAAGACCAATTTGGTAGTATTCTATGCACACCTTTCAGGATGGTGCTAGTTCTTTATTTTTACTTTTTTGTGCCAAAAGCAAAAATAATCCCTCGTTTTTCTTTCTTGGGGAATACAGAAGTCCAGGTTTTTGACATGCATTAAGAACAATTATGATGTATAAAGAATGATTATTTATGAATATATTTTAAAGTATTTAGGTCTTTTAGGCCTATGACCAATCCTTATTCAAATATTCAAGTATGATTAACATCTAAATGGGACCATGAATTCCTGCTTACTCAGTATTGCCTGTTTACAGAAAAGCAGGTTTTATTTTACATGATTTCAAAGGATTTTCCCTTTTTTTAAGCAGTCAGAGCTTGATTATTATTATTATTTATCTTTTTGGGTTTTTTTATTAACTGCTATAGTTAAGTACAATTGATCAGAAATGTGGGGTAACATTTCCAGAAGTACTTAAGTTGCCTTAATTCTGTTCCCATTGAAATCAATGGTATAATTTCTGTAGTTATCACCAGAAGCAGAGTTAAGCCAACACCGGTTGCTCTTCAAGGTTGCCTCCAGAAAATTTGTGTCCCTGTGTGTAATCAAGGCAGGTGTATTTAAAAAAATGAGCACCCACTAAGGCAATTCTGAACTATGATGAAGGAAAAGGTCCTGAAAGAAATCCATTTTGAATGCACAGTCTAGCAAAGCCTATGCAGAGCCAGAACATTTTCTTCTAGGTAAGTTAGGCTCATATTTCAACACAAAAAAGTAATCACTATTCATACAAGTCCTCCGATTAAAATTACTTAGACCTTTTTTGTTCATTCAAGCAATGTCTTCACAGGAACTGTGTAAAAAAAAAATGTTTTATATTTACAACAGCATTGCATATTAAGAAAGAAAATACCTCATCCCAGCTCAGCTGATCTCTGACACGATCCATCTGATTTAATTCTTGTAGGGCAAGGTGGGTGAGTGCTGGTCACAAAAAAGTAAAATAAAAAGGCAGGAACAATTGTTTTTCAAAAAGAACAAAACCGGCAGGAAAAACTCATAGATTGTCATGGAAAAAAAATGTATTACAAGAATAAAAAAATATTCCGAATTCTTGTGTGTTGTAAAAAAACAAGAGTGCAGAAATCTGCAAAAATCAAACTATCAATGGGATGAAACAGTCTGCTTGTTTTCTGAAAACGCTGACACACTTCTAGTCAAAGCATAAATAAACCAGGTAAAAACACAGTGTGAAAAAATTGTTTTGTTTTCAGTTTGGGTTCTTGTCCATTACCTTCTGGGTTGGGAAAGCCTCTCGTTGGGGAAGGAATGGTGTTATAGGGGCAAGAGGAACCATTTAATTCACCACCACATAGGAACCAATAACATAAGTTGGACACCCACTTGTCCTGGGCTCCCCCTCTAGTCAGGAGACGGAGGTATCTCCAGAGGGTGATGTAGACCCCAAGCAGGATGCACCATGTGCTGGAGGTGCCTGCCCAAATCCTCTGCCCAGAGGAGAGGTAAGACCCAGGTGCCCCTCTTCAGTGTCAACACTTACCAGAAATGAGTTAAGGCCAAAGCGATACCAACACTGCTGGCAGTGACACCACCCTGTAAAATAACGTGGCCAGCACTGCCAGCAAACCTGCTCCAGATCCTCGGTCTTAAATGCCCTCTTTCACTCCTCTGCTGAAGATTTTATGCAGCACCCCATCCCCAGGCATTCCTCCTCCCTCAAGAAGGGGCAGTTTCTCCTTCCTCCCTTCCAAACCTCCCCTCCTTCTCCCCAAACATAGTCCTTCTTCTTTCAGCAAGGTCTCTGAAAAAGCTGTCTCTTCCCCTCAATATCCATGCTCAAAGTTTGCACCCTCTATTTTGTAGACATTGTTTGATACCTCCACTGTTTTAGGAACTGAAACTGAAGACAAGCTTTTACATTTGTTATTACTGCTTGCTATTTGTGTCATATTAAACAAAAATAAGATCAGAGCTAGGTATTCACACACCTAGAAAGAGACAGTCTCCTCCTGCAGTGATCTGACACCCTAAATATAGAAGGTGGACAAAGGGTGGCACAAAGAAATAGCTATCATCACTATTTCACTTGTAGAGAATTGAGATATGAACAGATGATGACCTCAACTCCACATCCTAATTTGCATCAACAGTCTGCCAGGCTCACCCATGACTTCATAACCCACAACCAGAATAAAAAGGTTCTAGATAATGCAATTTGTACCTGTATGATCTGTGTCTCATATCAGCAATCCCAGTGCAAGGCTTACCCCCTCTCAAATTTATCAAATCTAAGAACCTTCTGAATGTGTGCCTGTAAAACGAGGCCCTTTGGCATATAAAAATAATGTAACATTGGTGCTGACTTTTAAAAAACCGTAACATAAAATATTTTCTTATTACAAAAGATGATCTGGCTATTGCCAAGTATCTGGCCAACGACACCAGGTTTGCTTCTTTTCCACATGAAACGCACAAGTATGTTTAACATAAATGCATCAAGTCTCCCAGAGACACTGACCTGTGTGTTTTGCTTTTTTATTTACTCATCAAGCCCTGGCACAGCTTGTTGAGGAAAATCATGTGCCCATCTGCACTATTGAAAACTGATCTTTCAGAATGGGACAATCAGCCTGTAAGGGCAATTTTGGGGCTTCCACAGTTTTGACAACATCCCTTGAAACTAAATCAAACAGAGTCTCTGGGGACCACGTCGCTCCTTCAGAAGTGACACGTGTCCTCGTGGATACCCCCTGGTATCCGCAGCAATACGCTTGCTTCTGAAGCTATCTGACCCTAACAGCTGGACATAATGGGGATTCCAGAAGGGGTTTAGTCCAACAGCTGGGTAATGGAAGGCCACGGCTTCCTTACGTGGGCTCCATAGCTACGGAAACAACAAAACTGACAATCTTCTAAAAATAAGGTGAAATTAATACATTGCTTAAGCCTGCATTTGAAGTGAAAACACACTTAGGGTTACAACCAAAGCAAACACTAGGAGCGTTTATCAAATCAGTGGGGGTTAATCACAAGTACGCAACATACATCTTTAATAATGGCTATTATGTGTACTTTTAAATAATCAGCAATGGTAGCAATTAAACAATAATTCATACGTGAAGTTCAGAGAAGCAAACAGATGCTCAGCCCTTTCTAATTGGAAGCCACAGAAAGAACAGTGCAATGGTAATCCAGCTAAGTCCAAAAAGCAACCCACTTGCAACAGAGATTTGAAACTTTCCCCTTAAACTTTCAAGAAGTGCTAATTTTTAAAGAGTATTTTTCATATACTCTTCAAAAAATATTAAAATTCCAGGATTCAGTTTCTCACTCCACTCCTAGACATATTCTGGTGCAGAAAGCAGAGGAAAATATAAAGATCAAAGGTTTGGAAGGCAGACCTCCTCATGAGGTTATGAATTAAGCCATCAGTGCCGTACAGGTTAGCAGGTATGGGGACCAAACATCAGTATTTTTGTAACACTTGGCCATAAATAACTGCTGGTAAAATGCATTCTTTCCTACCGATAATGGATACCAACCAGAACTGCATGAGTGTAAATCTGCATGATCTCAGAACAGTCTGCAATCACACTGACAGCATAGAATCATAGAATCATAGAATC
>NW_009230172.1:0-21452 GCF_000690835.1 Fulmarus glacialis
TCCTTCCTTGCCTGTCCCTTCTGAAGAGGAATATCCAGATAGTACTGATATCAGCATCAAACATACCAGCTTCTCATATGGGAACATATAGGATGTCTAACGGGCTTGCATACACAGCAAGAGAGTGCCTATTAGATTTGTGTTCTGGACAGGAGACCCAAGAAAAAAATATTCCCAGCATTTTTTCATCTCTTTAAGAACCTGATTTGTCCACAGAGAGCAAATGGGTCCTGGAGGGCAAACTGGGCACAATTCAGACAGCAGCCAAAGGGAAACTTTCAAAGAAGAGATTTAAAGTAGCTCTGAGACTAGTTGAAAGTTAAACTTCTCCCCACCTAATCTTAATTTTAAGGAACTGTTCAAAAATTTAGACTTATAGAACCACAGAATAATTTAGGTTGGAAGGGACCTCTGGACTGTTCAAATAACTTCTAACAGAAATACAGAAGCCCAAGCCTTGCATTTTGGAAGAAGAACTTGAAATCCGACATAACCATAAACTACCTCTTCCCCTTAACTATGGATAAGATGAACGAGGAAACGGAGACATGCAAGGCAGTCTGCAAGAAGTACCAGGCTTATAACTCAGCATCCAAATATCACATCCCTATCCCAAGCTAGTTGCTAAAGTTTGCTCTACAATCAATAGAAAAGATGGCCAGTCCTCTAGCAACGCCTCTTTCTCCATTGATGATAGATGGTGAGCTATTCAAGAGCTAACAGTATATGTGGAAAAGCTAGGGCCAGCACTTAGAAACAGATTCAAGGACCTAATCATCATTTTCCCTGCTGTAGCTGAAGTAGTTGAAGTCTCACGTGTGGGTCCTGGCTCTGCAAATGCTTTTGACCAGGTATGGCAATTTAGGAAAGATATAGTCCCACCGAGTTTAGTGAAAAGCGCTATTCCTGGCTGCAAGACCAGGGAAGCACTCATAAATCACTGACTGCTTGGTGCAGCGAACTTTTACTTTTTCTTTTCTTGTTATAAATGTTATCTGTAAAGTATTTGTATGTAAATAAAAATAAAGTAACCACAGTATAACGGAGCAGCTGTACAAAATAAACCAAAGTAACTTGCAGGCAAGGTGTAAAAATCAGTAGAGGCTGCAATTCTGATGGCCCTGCTAGGGATTATTATATTGAAGTTTGTCTGAGTGGCTTCATAAAGAAGCTCCTAAAATACCCTGGTTTACTGAAGTCCTTGTTCCCTTCCTTATACCTGGCTCGATATATAAAGTTGTAATTTAACTATTTTTGATGTTTTTCATGGGGTCTCTGAGATTATTATGCTGGAGAAAATGGAAAACATTACAAGTATCAGAGTTAGAAGCCAGCTGTTTTACAATTTTGCAGGCCAGAATCCAAGACATAAAAAGATTAAAAACCACGTATTTTTAAAAAGTCTCCTCTAAGGCAAACTTGGGAGAAAGATAGCAAAAAGCCATTCAGACCAACTGGGAAGTATTTTACACATTCTCGAAATCAAGCTGATGAATCAAGCTTGCAAAAGCAAACAAACCTCAACTGGGTTTATTTAAGCTTCCAAGCAGACACACACATGCAGGCACATTGGAGGAACAACAAACCAGAGATTACTACTATTTGCATATGGTAGTGCCTCGAGGTTCAGTCAAGGATCAGACGCCCGCTGTGGGAACTGCTGTCAGGACACACGGTAAGAAGGTGGTCCTTTCCTCCCAACATTTGTGATTTATTGGTCCAAACTTGCAGCAGATGCTGAGGTTGTGAACAGAGAGCACGGTGCCTGCTCAGCACTGCCCGTTCCTGGGCCTGGGTTACACTCAACAGCAAAGTCAAGACATAGAGAATGAGGTAAAGGTAAAGTGAGATGGTTGCTGTATATTAAGCCGAGGAATCTTTATTTCCATCTAAGTGTAGTCCTTGAAACGGAAAGGAACACTCTCCTCTTGAGCTCTGGATGCTATCTTGATTGTATGGCCAAGAGGCACTTAGTGAAACCCTGCATGGACAGTTGGAGACAGAAGGGATCTGTACAGCGTTGTGATGCTCCTGTCACCTGCAGATCCTCTGTGTTAAACCAAACCCTAAGCCAACTTTAAGACCATGCCCACTATTCCCTCTCCTTGCATGCTGTTTCACACCTGGTCTGTTTTTCTCTCTTTCCCAGCTTCCTTTCTTGTCTCCTGTCTAATTGATTCCAAGCTTGACCAGCTTTGGAATTAATTTAACTGCATGATATCATCACCACAACAGGCTCAGCCAGCTTGAGCTGCCACAGCCCAGTGTGAAGGAGAAGGGATGGGAGGAGAGGAGAGTGTGCTGGCCAGATGTCCTCCCAGAATGGAGAGGTAAGCCAGGGCTGGAGGCTGTGGCATACCTGCGTGCCGCGAGCCTCTCTCTTGCGGACATGTGTAGCATGCGAATAAAGCGGAACAGGAGTTTCTCTCTTCCTCCTCGCTCTTTCCTCTTGCCTTCTTTTGTTGTGTTTGTCTGAAGAATAGGAGTAATCTTCCAATCTGTAGCTGAGCCTCCTCAACTTCACATTGTTCCCTTTCTCTGCGACGATGTCTGGCACCACTGAAAGGTGGCTAAGCAAAGATTTTTGCTTTTTTGTTCCTTTTTAACAGTCCCCCAGCTAAAGCAAAGGAACACTCAGACTCTTCAATAAAGGGGCCATGTAAATGCCTGGGTGAAATTAAAGTACTGCAGATTATCAGAATGAAAAGTATTATCTTTCGGGTTGTCCTTCCTTTTGCTTTACTTGCTGATCTCCATAGAAGATTAGAGAAGGTTGAATGTCCTTTTCAAACTCCATCTGTGCTAAAGCTGTATTGCTTCACATTTAAGCTTTTCACAGCATTTTCGCTATTAAAAGTGCTACAAAGAATCAGGTCAATTTAAAGACAACACATCTCAGCAACTATACATGACTTGCAGCGAGAGGCAGGGCCCTCACATGCTACTCCAAAACATTCTAGAAGTGACACTCATTAATACAGTCACTGCCAACCAAGTGTCCGTCATTATCTGAGGCTGATGTAGTGTGCAACTGAAGGTGCAAGTCACAGACAAGAGAGAAAACAGAGGGTGTAAAAGCCTCCGATTCCTGATAACCCCAGGGCCCTTTTCACCAAGAAGAATTTTCATTGCGGCTAGATTCCTGTCTCCCTCTTTTCCTTTCCAGTTGGATGTAGCATTCTCCATTTCCTATATTTAACCACTGCTGCCCGGCAGCTGCTGCCTTTGCCCCAGGAGCCGGTCAGCTGCATGAATTCTAAGAGAAGTGTTTAGAGCCCAACAGGTGCTGGATCTCGCCGACTTGCATCCTTTGCTGCCAAATGGCTGCAGGCTGCTACCCGGCTCTTTAGTACAGACAGTTATAGAGCTATTTTGATTTACAATTCTCTTGAGCTGCCTTCAGTTTAGGTAGGAAACTCAACAAAACTGAACAAATTCCCAGGTACACAAACAGAAAACTCTGAGGACGAGCTGCCAGTGATGCCCTTGAGTTTTCTTCCTGTCTTCCTTTGGCACAGTACAGCTATGACTTTCCGTCTTTCACTACAGGTCACAAATTTCAGAGAGGAAGTATTCTGTGGCCCCTGCTATGTATTGGCATGAGAGGCATGGGAGCCTTGGACTCTCCTAAACTAGATGTTTCACACACGGTTATCTGTGATTGCAGAAGATTGGACACAATGACCCAGGAGACCCCTTCTAGCCTTGCATTTCTAAAACTTACTGCAATCCAAATAAATAAATAAGAATAATAACTTGGCAATCTTGCAGCTTCCTCCAAAAGAAAAAAAAATGGTTCTTGTACCCTCCCTCTCCTATTCTTTCTGTTTTGACTGGATCCCTATTTATACACCTACGCATTTTAATATACATACGGTCTTTTAACGAAGACTTCTGTCCTTCAGCCAATTTCTGGCATCTGCATGATGTTTCCCACAGTGCCACCAGCTGCTTCCCCAGCTGCTTAAAAGCATATATATTTGGGGCCACCGTGGCTATGGTCCTCCCGGCCATTTCCAGGATTCACCACAGGAAGGCAGTGGCTCTGAGTATCTGAGATGCTATCTTGGTTTCCGAGATGCTACATAAACATGAAAAGAAACCGTGTTTGTACATCAGGGTCATTTGTATGAAGGTAAGTGAATCAGCATGTGTGGTTCAGAAGAAACTGAGGCAAGATAGAGGCAGTTTCACATGGGATTCCTGGAAGTCAAGCTAGGGAAAACGAATTTCAAGTAAGTTGAAATATTTTTTCATTATTAAACAAGTTAACAATAAAGCATAGCTTTAGGAAGGTATACGTTTGACCAATTTGGAGCAGGCAAGATTCTCAGTGCAAAACAGTGAAGGTTCATTGCTTTCATTACATCGCTGATGGTTTACACCAACTGAAGAGCTGCCCACTGTGCATAATTTCTCTGGACCAGAGTGGAAAAGCCATTAGGTTACATGCTCTTTTAATTGCTAATGAAACTGCTATCAAGACTACTTCCAACTTGATTTTAAAATTATCCATCTCCTTTTTAAAATCAGCAAGGAGCTAGACTCTCTTCTAACACCACTGAAGAAACTTTTTATAGCACCAGTAGGTTAGTCGCAACAGATAGTACACTGCCAGCCACAGCCAAGATTTAACATAGGAGAAATGCTAATAGGTCTATAATTCTTTAAGGTAAAAGTCTACCATCATTTAATAAGAAGGTGATGTTATTGTACATACTGACTGCAGCTCCTTCTGCATTGCTATAGATAGCTACTGTACTTAAAGTGGACATTAATGCTAATTTACAATGAAATGCTGGCTGAATTACGTATCACATCCCCATGAGACTATAATGAACTCCCCATAATTAATGTTATTAATCATGGGCCTAGCGCAGGGGGCACATATCATGCATTTCATGTCAAAGGTTCTTATTAATAAACATTTCCATTTTCCCAGCTGATGAGAGCTAACAGCCTGCCAGAACTCTTCCTATCATTCAAACCTGTCCCAGCTTTATAACCCATAACAGAGCTCAGCTCCGCACAGGTATCTTCCTCTCAGACACGGGGTGGTCAGCACTTTTCAGAAGTCACTAGGCAACCTGCATGACGTATCAAAGCTCTGTTTTCACCGAAACAATTCTACAATAAATCTGCATGGGGTCAGCAGGGCCTGAGAAGTGACCCCTACAACCCCACGCGGCGAGACATGAAACACTGAAGATCCGGCTCAAACGCTGTAGAAAAAGTAAGTTCAAAACTGAGGTTCTACTTTGATTTTAACTCTCACTGATACGCACGGGTCTGTGCAGTAAGTCAGTGGCCCAAAACTACCACATCATCATGGTTACACTCATTTCTGAGATCCAGTTTTGCAGCAACAGACAATTTTTAAGCTGCTACTATCAAAATCTTTCAATGCCAAGAACTGAACAAACTCCAGATCCTTTTCTCCAAGCTGCCTATAGTTTCCGCCAGAGGTTAACAATACTTTTTATGTAAAGCTTTTTGTACTTTATCCTTCCCCTGGCTTCCTCATTTTACTTTTTAATGGTGATGTGATGTTAAATAATAAAAATGTCACTAAATTCCCTGTTCTTTTATGAAAAATCATAGTAACCTCTGCTGAAGATAGCTCTACACTCCACATCATTGACAAGATAATGGTTTCATTAATGTGTACTTTGGGACCCTACACTTATGTATCTGTGGCACGGCTCCTCTGGAGTTGCTATGGTCTGTGTCAAAGCCTGCTTGAGGAATCTGTGGAATCCAGAACAGCTCTGTGCATCAAGACTTTTCCTTATATAAATACTTCATTTACAAGACTACTTTTTTTTCCAGTCAAAGTTATTATTCCAATATTATTCCAATTCCTAGTCTGGACACGATTATACCAGCTTACAGGTGTGATTATACTATCACTCTTAATTTTTTTTCTTTACTCCTTACAGAATAAGTTATTCTAAGCATCTTTGTAACAGTGCAATTGCATCTACACTAAGGAGCTGTGCTCTTCTCACTACACAAATACAATTAATCCAAAACTTCTAGAAGACAAGTCCTAACAGCCCCTCTAAGCACTTGAATGCCAGGGATGGAAGGAGTGTATTTTTTTCACTGCACAGACTGGGAAAGATCATTCAAGCTCTTACCTGAGCTGCAATAAGCAAAAAAACAACCAACCAACCAACTTAATTTCTGAGACCTTTTTTGTGCCTGCTATCCTTCTTTAAGATGCTATTTTTTCAGCAGCTGAGAAAGGCTGTCTGGCTCTGCTTCCCAATCCTGGTTTTAAATGAAGAGGGGCCCGCTGCCGAGAAACAGGAGAGCTCTGATCTCACGCTTGCTCTATCTGAGGAATCTGCAACGGCTGTTAACTGCTGGGACTCCTGCATCGGCGCTGAAAATGATCTGGCAGGATAAAAAAGCAGGGCTACAGTGCAGTCAGGACCGAGGAAGTACAGTCAGTTAGGCTCAGACTTCATCTCAGGCATGCATTCTCTCACTGTGTTAAAAATGGCAGCAACCCAATGCGTGGTGAGCTAAACTGTCTCCATAAGGACCCATTGTTGACAACTGCTGTCACCCTCCTATAGCGCAAACCTCCTGGCCAGCGCTTGCTTGCCTGTTGCTGCTGACCAACAATTTGCTTGCAAGTTTTTGGGGGGATTTGCAGCATTTCAGGCATTCAAACTGACCATTTTCTCTACTCTCTGACATCCTTCCAAAAAGCTAAACTGGAGAATAACCTAAAATCTGCCAGAATATACAGAGTTTTCTAATCTGTCCTACATCTCCCAAAATGCCTCACTGAAATTAAAACCTGTTTATAAGAAGAAAAAAAAAATATCCAAATATTGGCACAGGAAAGTGTGAGAAAAGGGAGGGAGAGAGGGAAGTGGGTGAAGACAAGTTGTCTCTTAAAAAGTACAACTGTTATTCCCTTTTCCTTCCCTCCTTCCTTCCTTTATCCTGTCCTGTGGGCATGTGGGCTAATTAGCATGACTCGTACATGCCTGCCATTGTATTACATATAGAATTTATTACACACAGGTCTTTGTTGAGAATTCTGCCTGTGTGGGAAGTAGCTGAATAAAAAAAATAATGATGAAAGTCACAACTTTCAAAGTCTAACTTTTCCTGCTTTACTAGGAGCTAGCACCAGCTGTACAAGTCAATGAAAATTAACCTTCCCCCCTACCCCCTGGATATCCAGTAAACTCAGATTTGATCCGGATGTTCTGATTTCCATGCAGCTAAAATGCAATCAAATGCTTGATTTTGGGGGATAGATTTGCTTAAATTGTATTAATTCACAAGGATAAACACAATTAGTAGAGCTCATTAGCTTGCAAAATGTAATTTATTTTCTTGAATATACCCATTTCCTTGGATGAAGAGCTCCATTAGCTTTATTATATTTGCAAAGCTTATATAAAAATCCAAACCATGGCAACAAAGAGAAAATTGTTACTACACAGTCACAGCAGTCACTTTCCCATGTTAAATAAGTTTGGCATTTATTTATATTTAAATGAGAATATCTACCACTATGAAGACCAGGATATGGGGCAAGTACTTACCCACGATATAATTAAAACTAATTCAAGCAACAAATGCGGCCTGAAATTAAAATACCCCCCCCAACTTCTTTAACTGAAAAATGATTCAATGTCCTCCCTCAAAAACCCTGTTTATAATCGCTTAATTATCATAACCAGCAATAGTAAAAGGACTCTAGCCGTTTACAGTCTCATAAGATGGGTCTGCATTCAGGCACGTCTAGTTTGCTTAGTGCTGTGCTTTAATTTTGCTGTAATATAAAGGCTAGAGAGTGGAGAAAATGAATACATGGCAAAGTACCTGTCATTACTTGTGTCATATCACCGAGGTATTCTACATGCACAATATGAAAGCGGATGGTGCAATTTTCATACTGTTATAATTTTTTATATTATACTGTCTAAAAGCAGTGACACACAAAAGATGCTTTTATCATTTTCAATGCGGGGATGATACTAATTACATCATCTGTCATCATTATACAGCTAAACAAAACTTTTCTTTCATAGAAAACTGCCATTTAGCAAATTAACGGGTAATGACCCATAATATACAGAAGATTGAAATTTGGGAATTACATTCACGTTAGTTTGTTTTCTGCTTTCCCCTCAATTTTATTCCCTGATAAATCACTAAAAGGAAGAGAGAGAGAGAATTTCTCCAAATATCTAATTTGCCAATAGCCCTACTGTCCTTTTGGAAATTGGTGCAGGATCATCTCTGTCCATATCAATGCATAGTTTAGTTCTACTTAATGACACAGACTGTCTGCCAAGCCAGTAAAAGCCAGATGTTAGTATACTGATGCACAAAAAACCTGCCACTGGGGCCAGATTTTCAAAATTAGACATGAAACAATGAGCCTACATTTGCTTGCAAATAATGGATGGATGCTTGGAAACCAGGTACTGGAATGTGTGGTGCCTCCTAAAGCCTGACCAGGTCACATAAAATGATAGCACGTAGGAGGTACCTGAGATGTTCCAACAAGGAACCCAGCAGTAAGGCCAGGTCGGGTAAACACCTCTCCAAGGTCCCTCCTGCTGCCTGGACATTACTTCATGCCTCATATAACGCTGCAATTGTGGGAAACGTTCAAGTGCCACTATTGAAAGAGAGAACCTGCAGGGATTGCAAGAGGCACAAACCACTGTGGATGAGCCCTTAGCTCAAACTCCCATGCTTTTGGGAAAGAAGAAGAGTAAAAAGATTTCATTTTTCATTGTATCTGATCATGCTATGTTCCTCAACATAGAAGCAGAAATAAAATGTAGGATAGCAGGTGGATAATAGTACAGATTTCAGGTGTGACGTACCTATGACCAAGACAATGTAGCAAATCCATCTAAATCCAGAAAAGTACATTTTAGCCAGATCTTTGCTCAATCTGAACTTCTGTGGTCCAGATCAGCTACTTCCTTTCATCATGCACCGACTACAACGTGAAGAAAATTAAAAGGGAAATTCCAGGGTGAATTAAGAATAAAAACAATGGCAAAGACCAGTGAATTTGCTATGAACTAGCCATGTCAGTGGAAATTTCAGTCATCAGTAGGTGCTTCAGATACCCAGTAAGAGCAATTGAGCATTTGGCCTTTAATTCCCATCATCCACACCAGGGTGTTTAGGACTTTTCTCTTGCCCGTAAAATGATTTCCCGACTTAAGTGAAATTCTGAACTGAATGTATCTGTAAAGTAAGGAGGAGTTCTCAGTTCCAATTTATCATTGTTAAAGTGGATTAAAGGATTTTTTATTAGTAACACTTAGAGCTCACTTGTTCATGTACCTGGAGACTTCTACCAGAGCAAACCTTCCCCAGCAGACAGCCTGGCCAAATCAAAGGCTGAAAATGAGCGTGTGATGAGCACATTACACAGGCTGATGAGGACCGTGATGAGCTGGGAATTAGTGAGGAAACCTTTGAGAAAAGACCAAGTGCTGATGGAAACAGCGTACACGGCACTCTTTTTTTCTGAGTCACTGCTGAACTACCCTGCGGGACACCGCACTACCGTAAGTGATGTCTCCTGAATGAGGTATGTAAGCCTCTCTCTTAACCTTAACCCTCTTAGTAGGCCTTAATATATTAAACAGTATAAGCCACTGTGAGAGAACAGTGTAAGTAGCAGTTTAACAAACCATGAATCAAAATTGTTGACAATGTATGCCCAAATTAGCTTTAGTTATGCTAATGAAAATGGTGCCTGGTAAAACACTGGATGTATGACATTCAGAAGTTGCTTTCCATGGGCAGATGAGGAAAGCCAACTTGATCACAAACTGGGACTAGATGTGTTTGCTTACCCCACCTAGATCAACATGTTTCAGTGTTAACAGGCAAATACTGTATTAATTTTAGGTAATTTTAAACCAATAATATCAAAATACCCTCTTAATACAATGACTGTAAAATAACATAAGGGTTGTACTTTGTTATATTGTACTTCTGACAGTGAAGCTGTGTTCACGCTGAGGTGTCCATCTGCGGAGACTCTTTCTGAAACTGACCCTATTCCTGAAACTTAGGATGGGATTCAGGTTATGATAAGATATTTAAATTCAAGTGCATTCAAGTCGGTTAGGTGTACAAGCTCCCATAACATCTATGGAAACCCAATTAGTGCAGTCAACAGAGCCAAGAGTGATTCAACTGAGCAACCACAGGAGCTCAGTGCAGTCGCTGACACACTGGTCCCTGATGCCCTTTGACATGTTCTGGGATAGCCAAGACCCCTACAAATAGCCAGCACTTGTGGAAGAGCTATGCCCTGCCAGTACCAAGAGACCACATAAGATGTACTATGGCCCTAGGACAACATGGCCCCAGCTGCCTGTGTTTAAATGACTGAGTGACATGCTTGCTTTCCAAATTTAGTAAGTCAGGGAAGAAATTTCACCTAACAGACTTAACTGATCGTTAGGGTTCTTTAAAATAAGATCCAGTTCTGAATACAAATGATTCTTCTTTCTCATTTACTAACCACATAATAACATTCAAAGATGTCATCATGTCTTCTCATTATTACGATAGCTTCTTTTACATATCCTGTTGTGCATTTAAGATTTTAAGTAAAAGTCTCTACATCTGTTTTTGGGAGGTAGGTTCAAGGTTCAAGGTAGGTTCCTTGAACTCTCCTGGTTCTGAGTTTGGGGCTGATAGACAACTACCAACACAGCCAAACACTATCTAATTTTTCTTCCCTCCAAACTTGAAATATTAAGTTCAGTGACTTGGCATAGTTCCAGACTGTGTAATTATAATCTAGATCCAGACTGGGTAATTATAAATTATATCCTTAAAACCACCTCTCCTATTTCATTGGGATGCAATACGGCTACCCCTTTTTCTGTCATAAGCACACAGTGTGGTCCCACTCTACTCCAGGGCTGGCTACCTTCCACTGCAGTGTGAAGCTATCTCAAAAACCCAACATTGCTCTCAGTGCGTTGAAAGGGGTAGGAACCAGCCAATGTTACTAACTCAATAAATGCAAAAGGACTCTGTATTTTTGAAAAAGGCTCTTTCTCTTAACTGTCTATTAAAACATATTTTGATATTTAGAATTTATCTTCTAAATATGTTAACACATTATTTCCAGACACTTATTTAGATCTTCAGTTTATAAATAGCCTTTCTCTGCTTTCTTTAAAACACAAAAAGAAGACTCAGTCTCAGGAAATAGCAAATCTCACTGAACGACTGAATCTAGCACTAACATCCAAAAATTTGGACAAAAATATATGCTAAAATAATTTCCTGGCTTTAGTAAAATTCTTGACTGAGTTTACCCTTAAAGCCAAGAAGTGTTCTCAGCACCACTTTATCTCTATGGAAGTGAATTAAAGCATCCCTGACTGGTAACACCTAGATTCACTGCACACGGTTTGCCTATAGGGCAGTTTTGAGAGAAAGGAAAAAACAAAAGTGAAGTAATGATGGCTTATCCAAAGGCATAAGGGACACTTCCAGGGAAGGGCTGTGGAACTCATTTAAGTTCTCACAGAAGAAAATCTTATTGGTGTGGGGCTTTAACAGATTGACTGTTCTTGTAATGGACTCAATTTCTACTCATGAGCAGATTCGACTGTCCTTGGGTAGCTGATCCTTGGACAGGATGTCAAATTTGCTTTTACCATTCTAGCAAGTACAATATATGAAGAACCATGTTATTCTGAAGCTGAAGGAACATAAGCCCCTGTTCTTGCTACATTTATACAAATGAGAGAGAGATTCCTGTACTTCTTCAGAGTACAAGGATTCTCTACATACTGATGGTTAAGTATCTGCATCTGTCTAAACCTGAAATCACTCGACAGATTCTTGCTGGAGGTACCTGCTATGCATCTAGCGAAAGTTCTGAAATGCTCCTGAAAATTCTATTTGGATGCTCAATACGGCTTCCAAATCAGAGCTCTAGCCATCCTACAGAAGTATAAAAAAAACCCTAAAGAAATGCACTGTGCATAAACCAGCAGAGTTTGGGCATGAGAGGAGTATATCTAGCAGAAAAACATCTAAACCCCAGCAAATTCACATCTGTAACAAAGTCCATATAGCATGCAGGAAAAGGCAAATAGCAGAATCTCCTATTTCCTAGGTTACAGGCAATAGGGATCTACTAGCACTGCTCCTCCATCTGTTTTCCACAGGACGGTAGTGTTTTGTGCGAAATGATCCTTGTTTTAAAGAACATCCACAACTTGGGGATGTAAGGAACATCTCCCTCTTCATTCACAAGGAAAAGGTCATGCAGAGGAGCTGGGCTTGATGTTGGATTTGGATCCTCTATAAATCAGACTAAACAGGAGTGTCAGAACTCTTCCATTTTAGTCAATTTTGACTTTTTCATACCAGCTTCCTCATCCTCACCCAAATACTTCAGTGTGCAGACTGATGGACAAAAACCATTTTGTCTCCTCTGAAACATCAGAGGAATCATGAATAAAAACATAATGTTCTCTTTAATCCTACATTCTTGGGGTTTTTTTGATGTTGCAGTGCCAATGAGCATTGGCAAAATATAATGTACAAAGTCTTCAGGCAAACCTCCAATCTGTTTTAACTCCTTGGAAAGTATTACATGCTCATACTGTGCAAACTTGACTAAGTATCTTGGCACCTTGTTTAGTCAAATGCTTCCGACTTAATTGTCGGTACGCATAGGTGTATGTATATATTACTGTCTATACTCCTGGTCAAGTACTTATCTTGAACCTCCTGATTTTGTCAGCAGCCCAAGGATTCTTCCAGTACAGTAGTAAGCATATACAACGCTACATGCTGTAATTTTCTGAATTTAGTATGACAAAATTTCATGCCGCTTTTACTTGCACATCTAGATGATAAAGTTTTGTCTATGAGTAATCATTCCTGAAAGCTTATGTACCTCCTTCCTAGTGATGATTTCATCACCTTATGATACTTTCTGGAATATCTAGTCTGGGAATCTAATGTAATGATTTGTAAATATTAAGATGGAACTATACACAAATACCTTGTTACCCTCAATTGGTACAACTAGAAACCTGAATATACACATAACACAAAACAGAATGAATGCAAGAAGCTTAACCATCCTACTGTGCAGAAAAAACTTAGTAGCATATCTTTGTGACAATGTACAGGAACACAACATACAGAAACAAGTATGTCCATTGCTGGGAAGAATTTTCTTGCATGCACCATTCAAATTGTTGCCCAATTTGTTGTTCTTACTTAAACAATGAAAGAAAAACTAAAGAAAAGAAAGCATTACTGCAAACGCTCACGAACTTATAAAACACACATCATCCCTCTCCTCATAGTATGTATCCTGTGAACATAGAAGACATCTGAAACAAGCAGATTTGTGGGACGTTACAGCAAAACTAGTTTCCTGACAGTTATTCTTGCTTTTGCTTCAGCCAAAGTCCTTGCATCTTTAGTCTTACAAAATATGCACATCAGTTATTTAAAGACAAGCAGTTAATTTTTTAAAAAAATTATGTCCATAAAAGCACTTTGAAGATGCAAGGTGTTATGTAATCTCATGTTATTATTATTATTGACAGCAGCTCAAAGCCCAGCCTCGCCGTGGGACAGTGGAACTTATCATCAGCAATCTCAAGGCACAGTAGGGTAAGAAAAGTCATTATTTGGAAATGTTTGTATTTCACAAATCTGTTTAGATCTTTTTAATCTAACATGGGACAGAATCATTCTCGTTCTGAATGCAACGAGACAGAAATGATTCTTCTTCATTCAGAGTTCAGGCACTGCTCCGTGGAGGACTGCTGATTACAAAAAAAACCCATTTCCACTTTCTTGTGGGGAAACCAAAAACCATTTGCAATTTAATAAATCCACTTGTCTGAAGATCTCCGGAGATCACAGAATAGCCCATCTTGAGAACATTTAAGTGTAAACACAAATGCACAGTCTGGCTCCTGATGGACCCAGCTTGTTCGGTTTGGACTAAGCGTGAAGTCCCCATTCTCTGCTGACACTCTGTAAGTAGCTATAACTTGACTGTCCATTTTTTAAGTCATGGCAGCAAAAGAAGTGGAATTATCCTGCTGTGAGGAGGAAGAAATCTTAGTGGGAAACTCAAGGAAAGGCCAAACTTACAGAGAGAATTGAACGTTCAGGAAAAGGAGCTCTAAGGTGGCTCCAGGCATATGAGGACAGCATGAAAGGGAACAGGTATGTTTCCCGTTGCATCCAAAGGGTTGGATGCAGACAAGGATTGCATCAAAAAATGTGTCACGAGTTGAACAAGACAGAAGACCAAGGGAAGAGAAGGTCAGAGAAATCAGAAATTAAACATACGGAGTTCTGAAAGGAGAACAGAGACTCTGCAAGTGTTTTGGACAATTAATAACTTTCAGAACATCCAAATGCACTTCCAGCTCTCCGCAAGGGATTTTTGGAACAGCATTTGGATGGATGGATGGATGGATGGATGGATGGATGAATGGTAGCCTGCCTGGAAATTTGGGCTGTATTTACAAAGAGCTGCCACTTATGTATTCTGTGCCAAAAGGGAGCCTAGATTATGGTTATCATCCAGCCCCTGAGAAATTTTGCACTTTGTGAGTATAACGTTGTATAGATGGGAGAGAAAATAGTAATTCAACTAATGCCACCTCTCAGACTTATTTTGAATGCATTTAGTGGCCACCGTCATGGACAAAACCATATTTGTTAAGAAACCACGTTCCAAGCAAACCATGTCTTAGACTTCAGGGTGGAAAGAAACTCAAGACGTCTTCAAATGTCTCATTTTCTAATTACCTGAGTGGATCTGCGAGTGATGACATAATATCACATAACAGAGTAAAATCAAAGTTCTTCAGCTCTGTACTTTCAAGAACAGATGAACTACCGTTGCAAATCTGGTGCTTATTTAAAAAAACAGGTACAAGAAAAAGCAGCATGGAGCAGATGACTTTTAAGAGCAGTTTCAGGGAGTTTTAACACACTTTAGCAACACCACACTTTTTTTTACAATAACCCTCATAAAATATTGGTAGTGGTGAGAAGCTCCTGCTCCATTTAAAACTTGGAAATCTCAAGTCACTCACATACTGAGAGCTGTCAATCAAAAGAGAATTCGATGACCTTCTTTATGCTGTACATTTAGCAAAGCAATGTTCTAGGACTATTACAAGTCCTCTTTGACTCTTCAGTGCACTAAATCACTGTCTATCATGACCTGACCGATAGTGGCATTAAAAGACAGGGCAGGAATTACTGAAAATACTCCACCTGGAACACAAGAAGGTGAAATGTATTTCAGTCTCGCTCAAGTGATGGCTTAGATACCCTCATCAACTTTGCAATTCTGTTAAGATTATTCTAATGACAGAAGACTGTAATTAATCTTGAAAAAGATTTGATTTTAAAGGACCTGTTCAAGCAGTTTGCTTTAAGTTTATTACTGTGCGTGAACATGCTAAAACATGAGCCAGCAGTGTGCCTTTGCGGCAAAGGCAGTTAATGGTATCCTGGGCTGCATTAGGCAAAGTATTGCCAGGGAGGAAGGTGATCCTTCCCCTCTACTGAGGACTAGTGAGGCCACACCTGGAGTCCTGTGTTCAGTCCTGGGCTCCTCAGTACAAAAGAGACATGGACCTACTGGAGAGTCCAGCAAAGGACCACAAAGATGATGAGGGACTGGAGCATCCCTCTCTTGAGAAAAGGCTGATAGAGCCGGGACTGTTCAGCTTGGAGAAGAGAAGGCTCAGAGGGATCTCATCAATGTATATAAATACCTGAAGGGAGGGTGCAAAGAGGATGGAGCCAGGCTCTTTTTGGTGGTGCCCAGTGACAGGACCAGAGGCAATGGGCACAAACTGAAATACGGGAGGCTCCCTCTGAACATCAGGAAACATGTTCTTCCTGTGACGGTGACAGAGCCCTTGCCCAGAGAGGTTGTGGAGTTTCCATCCTTGGAGATATTCAGAAGTTATCTGGACACGGTCCTGGGCAAACTGCTCTAGGTGGCCCTGCCTGAGGAGCGGGGCTGGACCAGACAACCTCCAGAGGTCCCTTCCAACCTCAACGATTCTGTGATTCTGTGAACTCTTATGCATCATTACCAAGCTGAGCTTACAAACCATCACTAGTCATCTGTATCTTAGTACCACTTAGGTTACCCCAGAAAATCAAGACTATCTTAAGGAAAGCACAGTAAGAAGCATGTACAATGCTAACAGACCTCCATGCTAACCTGACTCTCCTACAAGAAACAGGAGATAGAATGCACTATTGTAGACTTCCTTCCCCACAACTATATGTATACATATTTGTATATATATGTATATATATGTACACACACACACAAAAATTTTATGTATAATTTTATATCTGTAATTTTGTATAATCTATCTATTAATCTATCTACCTATCTATATCTACGAAAACAAAAATAAGGGAGATTTGCCTAAGGTGACACAGGCCATGTATTCTGGTGCAAGGCAGAGAACTTAAACCAGGCTTTCTAAAGTCTTCATCACACAATATCCTTTAATTAACGTTATTAGAATTCCAAATGCTAGTTTGCACTTTGAATTTAAACACCTCCCACCGCACAGCATTCATGTCTAGAACTAGGTACACTCACAGAATTGCAGGTCAAGCTGAAATCCCTTTGAAAATTCAGCCTTTTGTGAAGAAAAAGTTGATGGTTATTGACAAAATGTTGTAGTCTACCTTGTTACTATTCATGATTAAAGAAAGTAAATATTGTCTGAGGTCTAATGAGAATTCCAATGCAATAAAGTCAAGTGTGAAAGGTGCAATCAATAAGTGAGGATGCAACAGTATTCATTTGTAGTTTTGTTATTGTTTAGTTCACGGTACTTGGTGATGCTTGAAAATGAAGTGTTAAGAAATTAGTGTTACAAGGATTAACATTCAGATTTTATTTCTGATATTGTTATGTTTCTACAGTC
Source organism: Fulmarus glacialis (assembly GCF_000690835.1). Taxonomy (NCBI): domain Eukaryota; kingdom Metazoa; phylum Chordata; class Aves; order Procellariiformes; family Procellariidae; genus Fulmarus; species Fulmarus glacialis. The sequence goes on from NW_009230172.1 coordinate 16,989, forward strand.
ATTACATCCTGAACACTAATTAGCATCTGATTTCTTTTCCCACTAGTTAAGGACTGCAAACCAAAGAATTATAGAACAAAAATACTACAGAAACAAACATCAATATTATCCATGAACATCCACAGATTAAAACCCATGACGTCCATGGCTAATTTTACACTGCAGGAGAAAGTACTGCAATGAAGAACCGTATTTTCCTCATTTTTTGTGTTAGCGACTATGCTTCAAAGTGTACCAAGTTTATGAAGAAAGTGTCTTTTCAAATGTGTAACAGATCTCAGAGTCCAAGCTGGAACGTTTATGTCCTACACACGGCAGGGCTATCCACCAAGGGTTCAGTTTTGGATTTACTACAAGCCTTGGATATAAAGAAGCATACTGCCCTATGAAAAAGTCGAGGACTAAATCTCAGTTACTCAGTTATTTCTGCAAGGAAATAGTCCTTCATCAGACTGATTAATTTCTCTCCATTTGGGCTCAACTGGATCGGCAGGCACATAGACGCTGGTCTCTGTCACTGTGCCATGGCATGGGATACCGATACCTCATGTCAGAAACTGAAGGGATGATTTCTGTCCCTCTCTCTTCTCTGCAGGCACATTGTGCAAGCGACAACTTGTGCTGGCACATCATGTAGCCTGAAGATACAGAAATTATGTTTGAATATTATTTGCAACTCTGTATTTTCTGAAGAAGCCACATAAAATTTGGCTATGCGAACTCCAGCAGATCTTCACTGAATATGTTCACAGTGAACATCTTCATGGTTCTGAATATTCTGCTTTATTAATTCCCCTGGCACTTAATATTTAGATTACAGAGCAAAACTTAGGACATGGATAGAAAACAAGGCCTGATTCTGTTCTAAAATATCAGGTTTCATGTCTGTGTTAAGGTGACATGGCTTTTGAAGTCAGCTAGGAGTATTTGGCATAAATCCTATCCAAAGGGCAATTACAGGCCAAAGCAAACACCTCTCAAAACTGCTGTTGATTGTGTATGGTGAAAGATTCCATGCATTTCATAAGGCAGCTCTACAGTTCTTCACACATTGCTAAAAGCACTAATTACTCTGAAACATTATTTATGTCTCTCATAATGTGACTGTTTATAAATTCACTAAGTAAATGGATCATGTAGCTAAACTTAACATTCGTATTTAACATATTACAGAAGCAATAAAAAATCCCTTCACAGAATATAACCCACCCAGACCAAAAGATTCTCTAATCCATGCAAAAATTATTTTCTTAGAAGTGGTTTCAATGGAATTACGTGGGAATTAGCTGCGACATTGTAAAGAGAATGACATATCTGTTTTATATCACGATTCTTGTTATCAAAATGCGCTTTTTGCCGAGCCACAGAAATGACTCGACCCTTTCAGTCACATAAGCGAGATCTCTTGACCGATTGCAAATGAGATGGCATACTTGCAGTGCCTTTAATTTTGGCAACTTACTTATTTACTTTTGTTTAGAAACAGCTATGCAAGAAACTTCATTCTGCATGAATACAGTATAATGTGGCCCCAACATGTACATCGCCAAATGAAAGATAATTATGGGAAATAAAACATGACGTTTCAAATCAGCTCCCTAATAAAGTCTAAAAATATAAGAAACCCTATCATATTAACCAGCAAGAACTGCTCTTTCACTTAAGGGATAGTCGGGTAATTATTCAAACCTGTACAAGACTGGATTGTCAAGTGAAATAATAATACAGAGTATCTCAGGATAATGAGATAGATCTTAAGGCCATTAGCAGTGGCTCTTATTATAATACTGGCCAAGAAAGAGAGAGAATATTTAAATGAAACTTGTAGAGAACTAGTTTGAACTTGTATATTTGAACAGCTCAGTACTGTCTCATAGTTTCCATTCCTTCCCGGAGAGAAAGGTGCCTATCATGTAAGACTGTGAAATCAGTCAGGCTTTAGAGACTGAAATCCCTGAACGCAGAAATTAAAACAAAAAATAATTCAAAAATTGAGTCACATTGAAATCCATACAGTTATATGAAGAATCTCATCCTAGCGAGGTTTTAAGGTCTGGTTAGACATCCAGTTGTCTTCTCTTTCTTGATTCTTTCTCTCATTCAAAACAACCAAACCCAACATATATCTTCTCTGACTTTAGGTTTGACAGGAAGAAATTACAGCTTTAGAAGTGAGGGCTTTTAAGACTGAAAATGGAGGAAGAGATGACTTTTTCTTTGTAAAATAGGTCCTGCTTATGGGACATTTGTATATGCATGCTTTGTTATCTTACGTTTGTTTGTTTTTAACCACTACAGGAAGAGGAATAACTCAATAACTGATGGTCATAGAGAAGCTAGCTAATCCCTGGGAAAACAGTTGTCTAGCTTGCAGTTTATAAGGTACAGTATGACAAATGTGTCAGCAGTTGTCATGGATTAGAAATACGTCTTGTTTTAATATTTTCCTTACGAGCCTCTCCTAGGTACAAAGGTTTCCAAATACCAGACCAGAGCTAGGTCTGGCATGCCTGGCATACTCTAGTGAGGAACCCTCCTCCTCACCTTAATGAACACCTCCTCGGCTGACTGCGCTCAGCGGTGCTCGGACAATTAGACTAGACTAGAGTTTACAGCAGTTGAAGCAAGAATGCTGATTAAGACTTTGCAAATCAAATATTAAAAGACTGATTAAATATTTTACGATCTTTTTTCTTAGGCTCTGATTTGAAGTTTACTTCATCTGCTAGCCAGAGATATGCTGAAGGTTAATTGATAGAGGAAGAGTAAATAACAGCTGATGCTACTGGCCCTAAGTATGCAAGGCATTTAAGAGTATTCCTAACCTCAAGTGTGCAGTCACTGACGTGCTCATTTGTCTCACTAGGTTAGTGTCACAAGGGCTCAGATATGTGATCAAATTACCGCAGTGAAAGTGGTTTAAGCTTATGTGTTTTTCCTTGTATTGTATATTTGCACATGTCTCCAATGACACCAAGTAATCCTTTAAATTGTGTTAATTTGATCATGTATCCGAGTATCCAGTCCAGTAAATTGGGATAGGTGGCTATGAAAAGTGGAGATGATGCCTTTTAGAAGACAAATAGCTTCCACAGAGAAGAGAGACATCCAGCAGAACCACTACAGCTCAGTCTACCAGGATTAGAGTATAAATCTCTCCCCTTTCTCCTTCTATAAAATCAAGGGTTTGCAACTTATAAACCTAAGCTGACATTGTTTTTGTGGATTTTGATTTTTTTTTAAAAGCGAAAGATTTAACAAAACTCTTATAAAGCAACTGTTGATAAATTTTTTGCTACCTGACTGGGCCGGTATCACTTAAAGCCCATCCAGATCTTAAAGAAAAATTCAGAAGCTCACCATCCAGCAAGCATTCGCATCATATTTGGGACTTGGAGTTGAAAATTTAAAAGCATCCTAATATTTAGCTTCAGAGAAGTACTGCTGAGCTTGTGCCTTAACTCCTTTTCAAGAGATGTTTAGTAAGGATTTGCACATACCAAAGGACAATTTATGTAATGAGTAGGAAGAGTTATTGGACTAATCATTTTTAATAGAGATTCCTTGTCTTTAATACAGAGCTACACAATAGAACTTAATAGCTTGTGGCAAGTAAATAATTTACACATGGATTGTGTCTGAATACAAATGTACACATAAAATATCACAGACTTAATGAAGCCTTTGGGGTGTTTTTTTTAAAATCAATTTAATTGATTTTGCTGATAGGTCTGCATTTATATTTTTGTGAGCTACATTTCGTTTTACCTGCACATGTGGCACAGTCATGATTTTTAAGGGAGGCAGGGAAAATTCTCCAAATGAAATTAGAAACTAAGTACACAGAGCGTAGGTATTTTTGAAGTGTCTAGGGTAAGACACTTGGAAATAACACTCCAACGTGACCCAACGGTGTGGCTCATTTAGAAACTACTTATCAGAAAAGGTCAACCTCTCAGGAATGCTCATGACTATTCAGGATGTTTTGCAGCATTTGAGCCCAATGAAGCCGGTAATGAAGAGTTTTCCCCTTAACGCTGAACATTTTGGGTTGTTCAGCTTCAGTTGGCAGGGTTACTTGCATTTGGCTTAGGCTCCTACTAGACAGGGAAGAAGACAACGGTTGAAGAAGAAGGTTAGTGTTGTGACTAACGCACAACTGAAGCCAGAAGGAAAGTGGTCGGATGGAAACATGGGTGTGTGTTTCAAAGGGAGAGGCACGGGATGATGGCTGCATTACCATTGGGAGCACCAGCTTATCTGACGGGCCTGAAAGCTGTTTTTCACTACAAAATATGCCCATAGCTCGTCCTCCCTCTTTCTAACGCACTGCTTTTTGTCATCATTAACTCCTAAAAGTTATGCATTAAAGGAAAGCGTGGAGACAGATGCCCGAGCTGGGCTGGCGGGCTCGCAGAGAGCGGCAAGGAGGCCCGGGGGTCTGCCGCCATCCTCAGCCCCGCC
>NW_009230173.1:0-861 GCF_000690835.1 Fulmarus glacialis
AATATCTTTAATTTATTCCCAAACTGGGACAAAACCTAATTTGGGGTTGTTAAGAATGGTCTTGAAAGTAAATATATGTTTCTCAGTCTCTTTGAAAAAACATCTTGTGTCTCTTACTGTAACATCACTGGGAAAGCTGAAAAAAACAGCGTTTAGCTGTTCTGTGAAGAAGTTTTTCTTAAGGGATGCAGAAGGAAATGCTTTCTGCTCAGCTAAAAATGTGAATTTTGAACATATACAAAGAAATGACCGAATTAATCCTGAGAGGTACTTATGTCTTTTATGAAGGGAATCAATTTCTGTAATGTGTCGACAGCAGCTTATTGGCTGTTAACATATTTAAAAGGACACTTGAGAGACAATCAGCTGCATTGACTGCAAAGGAAAAATTTATTACCTGTATCACAAGATGGGGAGGATTTCAGGTAGTCCAAATATTGACTACTTTGAATGGGCTCAGTAGATTCAGTCTTTTTAAAGACTAATGGAAATGTAGATTCCAACTGTGTGAAATTAATTGATCTGCTTTCTGCAATATCCAAGCTTTGTGCTAATTGGATAATGGTTTCTTATTAAAACTGAACTTTCACCAAGGATTTTTGGCAAATGAAGAGACATAATGAGCTAGCGGATAGGCAGAAGTGGGGTATTTTAGCTGAAACTGCAAAAAAAAAACAAAACCAAAAACAAACACACAAAGTATAAGAAAAATATCTTTGGAAATCCAGTGTTTACTACCCTTGAGATTAAATCAGTTCTCAGATTATGTTGAAAACATACTGTCTGTGCTACCAAAGTATCCACAGTTTCACCTTCAGATGACACCAATTTACACGGGAGTGTTGATCTGCTCGAGGGTAG
>NW_009230174.1:0-4494 GCF_000690835.1 Fulmarus glacialis
ATATGAATGTATATATAGTTATATATATATAACAGTTACAATATAAATGTTTTATCTATGTAAGTTTATTATACCTATTACCTATATTACCTTTATAAGTTCTTCAGAGTTCAGGCAATGGACTTCCTGACATTATTCTCTTTTCTAGCTATTTCTCAGTCATATTGTCAGCTTTATGATTTCTTACCATGTATATAATTATTAGATTTTGTATTTTTCAAGTATTCTTATGATTTCTTCATAGCACATAGCTATGTGCTGTTATACTTGGTCTTTTTTTTGGAGAGGTGATACTGTATTTGTTCTTCCTTAGTTTAGGATATGTATATTACTGTTTTCATTTGTTCCTAGGTAGACTGAGAGAGAGCAAATACAATAGTCAATGCTCAGAAATGGCACTGGGGAAGAATATGTACAATATACAATTACAAGCGTCGTATCCAGTGCGTGAAAACACATACTAATTTAGTTGCTTACCCTAATTGTAAGTGGGCAGGTCAGCTTGGTGTATGTTAATTCTAATTACTTTTTCCCAAAAGCAAGTGTGTATACATATAGTAAACCTATCAGAACACTCTCTAGACATTACAGTATATTTGAAAGTCAAATGGATGCTAATTATTTCATGTTAAGTTCAATGTGGTTGTCACTTATGTGTCTTCAGCATGTCCTTTAATGACCAACTGCACAGACAATCCAAATTTGGAAAATGCCAGAGACCTGTTTTTAATGTATCAGAAATTAACAAGGCCAAAGTACCACTCTATGATACAGAATACCTCTCTGACAATTTTAGATAGCTGATCACAATTAATAATAATATTTAAAAAAAAAAAAAAAAACTAATGAAATCCAACTTCTGGAAAACAGTATTTGCATACAAACATGTTTATATTCAAAAGTTATGGTGAAGATGATGTTGAACAATTTTCATGCAGATTTATTTTTTCAGTCATAGATTGCATAGCCATAATCAAAATTTTGTGATGTCAGTTAATACATTTTTTATATATTCTATTTCAGTCTTGAAATACTGCTACAACACATATTCAGATTTATTTTTATCTAATCTAGCAGACTGTGGTTTAGAGGTTTTCCATATATCACTAGGTCTTAAGATCAGGCAGTTGGCATGTTGTACTGGAGTTAGAGTTCTGAAATCAAGTTTTTATGAATCCTACAATAAGATTCCTTATAGTTTACAGCAAAATACAAATTATAGAGAAGAGTTTGTGTATCTTTGTATACACATGACGTATATGTGCACATGTATTAAAAAAGGGTAGTAAATTATAAGCCATAACAACTCTACTGGATCTTCATCCCTTTTTCTCAGCCCCCTGCTTGTTCCTTTTGAACAGAAGAGTTAAAATATTTATTCATATACTTTAGGGCCATCTGAAAATGAAAGATTTAAGTCATTTAGGAATGATTAAGGACCTAACTAGTTCTGCAGTGAATGACAGACTGCATTTTAAATGGAAAACTTTTAAAAAGCAGTATATCTGTATACTGGGCTCCAAAGTTTTGCGGGGGAGAGGGATTTAGTAATGAGTATAATTTGTAGTAGGTGAAAAATTTCTTTTTTTTTCCCCATGCTTACGAGAATGTACTTTCTGAAGGGGGGAAAAAAGGTTATATACAAAGGAAATAAGAACATATATGAATTGTGTACCTTAAGCATTTAAAGGAAGAAATAGGCATAAAATTAGAGATGTCAAAAGTATCTTGGATATTTGCAGGGAAGAATCATTTCACAAATGCAGATATAGTAGTAACACATCCTACTTTTAATATCTTCTAGAAAGAGTCAGATTTTCCTTTTTTTTTTTTTTTCTTTTCACTTTCTCATTCCATTTTCAACACCTTTTCTGGTTTTGATAGGTTACCCCCAAGTGGTCTGGAGTTCTCTTTTCTGATTTTAAAAAAAAATTAAAATATGAGATCTGTGGTTTAAGGTGTGTCTTTTAAAAGAGTAAGACAGAAATATTCATTCATGAATTCATTCATGCTAACAAGGATTTTAGCAGTGTTAGCGGTCAGAACAAAACAAAATCCAGCTTGTAGGACAAAGTCCTGCTTTGATACAACTAAGCCAAGGTTTACCTTTTTCTTCTGCAGGAACAAGGCTTAATGAAGTGCATTCAGCCAGTCCAGTCACAAAGAGCACTGTGTAATTGGTGATCTAATCTGGAAGCAGAGGAAGGAGCCATGGGGAATAAGCGTTGAATGAATTTATCCACTGGGGGGATATTGAATAAGAAGAATGTTTTTAGTAGAAGGAGAGTTACAGGAAAGGATAAGTTAGTTTTGCATCTGCCTGTATCGACACACTGTTACATACCTATGCTGAAAATGTATCTTCAGATTATATACTGCAACATTTTTGTTTTCTTTCATCTTAGCTGTGAGTCTGGTGTACTGTGACTATGTGAAAATGACATATTCTCATTCAATAAGTCTTATTAAGTCATATGTACTTATTCTTTTAAGAGGTAATATGTATTTACCTGTGTATCTATTTCAAACAGTTTTTACAGGCTATTTCAGTCTTATGGGTGAATTAGCTGTAATTGATAAGACTTTGGGGATTACAGAAACAATTGCTAACCCAATTTTAACACAGCACAGTGTTTGCCCAGCTCAGGCAAAGCCAAGTATATCTGCTTTCATAGTCAGAAGCTGTGAATCATAGTACCTCCACTGCTATAGGGAGTGTAGTGGTCTAACGGGTGAAAAATATGTACTTTATGACAGAATGTGAGGATAATTTCACATGTAGAAAAAAAAAACAAAACACAGTTGTTCGGAAAGATCGTACTGTCCGTCACTTTAAACATTAATTTAGAACATATTGTGAAAAAGTAAAATGGAGCCCTGTCATGTCATGTTCGCATCTTGTTTCCAGTACAGAATCATGTACTTGAAATCTCAGTTTGATGTGACAACTGCAGGCCAACAAATTCAGAGCCCCACCTGTTGCTCTGCTGCAGCAATCATAGATTAACATCAATGCACAGAAAAGCAAACAAAAGTACCCAAGGAGTTTTCAGTACAACAAGTATTTGGAGAAAAATTGCAGGAAAAAAGTTAAAAGACCCGTGTATGAAGCACAAAGTCAGATTAGTTGTAACTTGCTCTCTCACCCACTTTAAAGCTGTGTTTTACAGCTCAAGCCTGAACTGAATCCTTGAGTAATATAAAGACTTCTCACACTAAAAAAGAAGAATCTGCTACTATGCAATATGCAGAGGAGTCACCAGCAACATGATGCTTTTAGATGTTTTCAAGATCAGTTAAGCGCACATTAAAGGATGTCTTGTGTCAGATATGTGTAATCTCTCTGGCTACTCAGTAAATTTAAAAGACTCTGTGATTCATGTTAGGATAAAAATTTTTACTGTATTTGAGTAAGTGAATCTCAGATCTTTTGAAACTGAAGTTCCCTGTGTTTGAACTTATTGTGGTTTAACCCAGCAGGCAACTAAACACCACACAGCTGTTCGCTCACTCCCCCTCAGTGGGATGGGGGAGAGAATCAGAAAAAAGGAAAAACTTGTGGGTTGAGATAAAGACAATTTAATAGACAGAACAGGAAGGGAAAATAATAATAATGATAAAAGAATACACAAAACAAGTGATGCACAATGCAGTTGCTCACCACCCGCTGACCAATGCCCAGCCAGTTCCGGAGCAGTGGTCCCCACCCCGGCCAAGTCCCTTCAGTTTTTTTGTTCAGTATGATGCCATATGGTATGGAATATTCCTTTGGCTAGTTTGGGCCATCTATCCTGGCTGTGTCCCCTCCCAGCTTCTTCAGCACCTCCAGCCTCCTCTCTGGCAGGGCAGTATGAGAAGCTGAAAAGTCCTTGACTTAGTGTAAGCACTGCTCAGCAACAACTAAAACATCAGTGTGTTATCAACATTATTCTCACACTAGATCCAAAACACAGCACTATACCAGCTACTAGGAAGACAATTAACTCTATTCCAGCCAAAACCAGGACAATATCCACCCCTTATTCCATACCATCTACATCATGCCCAGGTCTCACATTTTCCAGTACATTCTAATTGATCACCACCAGTTTTCCTGCCTCTTGATAAATACACACAGATATCATTCCCTTAGTCTATAGGCCAACCCTCTAAAATGTTCATTGAGTTCATTTAGTCCATGACTTTGGGCTCCATCAGTCATAACAGTCTTTCAGGTCAGGAGAGATGGTGCGTGGTGTTGGATTGTTGCATCTTGAAGCGAGCTCTACTTCCATCGCTGCTGCGCTTGACTGCTTCTATCATTGCTGCACTTTGCTCGATTTCATCAATGTTCATTCTTCATCAATCTGGGTGATTCTTACTGTAATACCATTCGTATGGCATATAGCCGCCAGAGAAGTGATGATATACAGTATTATATAGAAATTAACATCATACAATTTAATTCATTGGCTATTCTCACCCAAAATCAAATCCCCTTGAGATACACAATGG
>NW_009230174.1:4806-5040 GCF_000690835.1 Fulmarus glacialis
GGTCCGTTGTATCGTTCGATTTTCCCGGAGGCTGGTGCATGGTAGGGGATGTGATAGACCCACTCAATGCTATGCTCTTTGGCCCAGGTGTCTATGAGGGTGTTTCGGAAATGAGTCCCGTTGTCTGATTCAATTCTTTCTGGGTGCCATGTCGCCATAAGACTTGTTTTTCAAGGCCCAGGATGTTGTTCCTGGTGGTGGCACAGGGCACAGGATATGTTTCCAGCCATCCAG
>NW_009230175.1:0-5220 GCF_000690835.1 Fulmarus glacialis
GATTCTCTCCCCGTCCCGCTGAGGGGGGGAGTGAGGGGGCGGCTGCGTGGTATTTGGCTGCCTGCCAGGTTAAACCATGACAGTCTTCACAGGAATAAACCCAATGGAACATAAGTCACTGTAGGAACAAGCATATGGGCAAGGTGGGCTCCTGGCTTATAAATGGTACAACTGTAGATACAGAAGTGCAAAGACTGCACTGATTGGAAAGCTAGCTGGAAAACAGCAGTCATAAGGTAGACAGACATTTATAGCCATAGAAACCATTGGATATTTTGTATATATTTGCATTTCACTTTCTAAGCACTTTTTTAAAACGGAGCTTGGTTTTAACTATTCATCGATTAGCTTATCACTAGCTATGCCTTGTTGTTCTAACAACAAAACTGCTGAATTTCTGTGGGATTGCCACAAGTTCTCATGTAGCGAATATGTGGGCTAAAAACCTAACAGTAAGGTTGAAAAGCCACATGATCTTGCTTCTAGAGGTTTGACACGCTCTTTGTGCGTTAATAGAAGTATGGGAGGGTCTGTGTGAAACTTTGGGTTTCTAAATGCAAAGACCAAAACTCTGACAGTGCATTAGTATTCGTCTCTCTATTTCTCCCACCGTATTCTGAGATTTCAACCGAAGACCCTTAAAGTAATAAGTAGTTTATTCTTCTACCTGTAAAATAAAACACTGTTGCCGCAGTGAATGTGCATGTGTTATTGGAGAAAGATTTCTCTATCAGTTACTTAAACATGCTGCTTTTTCCTCTGGGATGAATAGCATCCCTCTGTAGTGTAAGAATAGAGCTGGTTAGGAAACATTTCAGTGGCTTCAAGAGTTTTCATCTCCTCCATGGAAATTAAACCGAAACCTTACAAAGTTTAACACTAAATATGTGGGTAAAGGAGAAACAAGAATAAGCAGCAGGACAAACAGGCGTTTCTGCAACAAGTAGAAGACCACCTGTTTCTTCCTCCCCGTGCCCTAACCACTAAGCTGTTCTTTCCTGCACTGGATCATGTTGTCTTGTGTGTGTGAGACTGTTTGGCTGAATAATTACTTGTAACTGGTGTAATACTGGGGAAAAAAAATATTTGTCAAATCATTATTTTCCAGTGATGAAAAGCATTTTTTAAAAATTCCCATCTACCTCTGTCTAACCCATAAAAACACTGAAGAGATAATTAGCTGGACAACAATACATGAAATGGGGCTGCGGGGGGAACGAGATGATCTAAATTCTCTTAAGTTTTACTTAAGTAATGAAGTTGACTCATTCTTTCTGGATACAGTCCACCGCTCATGGAAATCAATTAAATTCTTTCTGTTGTGATTTAACACATGTTCTTACAGTTACTTTCTACAGTAAATATTCATTAATTTGTAAATCTAAATTAACTCTTGGTTCCTTATGGTTAAAAAAATTATTTTTGGTACTGATGGCTTTCCCGTGGACTGGGATATATGGAGGCGACACCAGTCACTTAAAGGGTGCTACTAAAACTTCCCCATCTCTGGTTATGATTTACAAACCCGAGGACAGGAGCTCTTTGTACTCTATGCACACTCATATTATTTCATGGGAGCATTTATACCGCTTTTAAGGTTAGCGGGAAAAGACTTGGTCCTGCCAGTGCTCTGCTGAGGCAGCAAGGGTCTCTGGAGATGGAAAAACCACCTTTGCCGAGGGGCTCAGGTGTGCGGAGGGGCACTCCACAGCATCGCTAAGTCTCACGCTCAGCTCGCACGCATTCACACATGCTAATGCTCACTCCCACACTGACACTCACAACCCACGCGCTCACACTCTCACACTTTCACACACACCAGCACGCTCACTCATTATACACACGTAATCTTTAGAATAGTCACAGGTTGACCAGATGCAGCTCACTACGCCAGGTGTTAGGTGACGTTGGCTGCGGCTGCCGCCCTGCCGCCTCCGGCAGCTCGGGCCCTGGACTCCCTCCTGCCTGGCCCCTGAGCCCGGCCTGGGGTGCCCGGGACCCCCGGCTCTCTGCCCCAGGCTGAGGGACGGAGCTGCTGCCTTCCCCTTTGCAGGTTCAACCAGAAGCGAAGCTGAGGGTGTATCCCACAGGCACACAGGCAGACACACACACGTTAGCAGCTCGTGTGGAATGGATTTGCTCGTCTCAGTCCAGTTCCTTATGTGCCTCTCCACAGCCGGCAGCCTCTGGCAAATGGCAAAGGCCGAAGACAGACTGGCTCTCAGAAAATGAGCTATCTTTCCATTCCTGAATGAGACCTTGTCGTATCAGTGTAAGCTATACTGCCAGTGAGCATCAGAAATTTTTGATGTCTCATATTGTTTCTTCTATAAGTTCAATTTACAGTACTTCAGCTAAACACAGACAGTAATTTCACTTATTACAAATCCTATAGTAACAAAGTTAATTCACGCATGCCTTTTTTAAGGTGATTTATGACAGAACCAATACAAGGGAACAGATGAGCATATCTAGGTTCAAGTGCCATTCAATAATCATAGTCAATATTCCCTTGTTTTAATACTCAACATCATGTTCAAAATGGAATGCTTCGCTGCAAGCTGCATGCCGACCACGCAGGATTAAATGGGGCTTCTGGTGTGATGCATATAACAACCTCTTAAATGGTTAGGACACCTATTGACTTTAATATAGAAGCATGCATGAAAACAAGCGTGCCACACACTGAAATATATGTACACAAATATTAAGGGGATTAAAGAAATTGATAAAATGGATAGAGTGGCATTTAACACAAACATGTCTGGAATCTAAGCAGAATGGAAATAACATACACAGAACTGATCCCTTGTTAGATTTTTTTTTTTAGTAGTTCATCTGGGGTATAAACGTCTCTGTACAAGGAGGTCGTTTGCTTACACTTAAAATTTCTGTTTAATACATATCTTTCTTTGGAATCTGCCTCTAATTCATAACCACCTTCATTTAGTAGCTAGCACCTCTGCCAAGCGAGCTGCAGGAAAAAGTAATTAAATTTAACGGAAACCACTCTTGCTTTGAAACTGCCCTGGATTTAGAGCCACAAGGAGAAGCAATTAAACTCTGGCAGCCAAGGATTCAAACTGAAGTTATATAGTGATTTTTTAAAAAAGTTTTTTTAAAGGAAGTATTCTCTGTAAATGGACTTGGATTGTCAGATCTGATTGGATTCAAAGCCATAGAAATCTCCTTCTTTGGGAAATCTTCTCTTGAAGCAAAATTTTAAAAAAAACAAATGGGGTTCCCCCTGAAATGCCGATCAGTTGTAGAGATCCAGGGTATTTTTAATCCTTCTGAACAAACTTCAAAAAAGAGTTTGTTCTTCTCAGCAAAGTGCTGAATGGAAAAGGGAAGCATGGAAGGAAGACATCTGCATGTCTATTTATCCGTCACTCGCAGAGGTGACCAGCTCCGGAGCAGGCGCGTCCCGCAGCGGAGCGGGGGATGGCAGCACACAGGGGGGTTTCCTGAGCCGGGGAAACGCCAGGGGAGCGCAGAGACCTGCCGGGAGCTGGCAGCTCTCACGAGGGCAGCTGACAAAGGCCTGGGCAGGGCCAGGAGTAATGGCGGCAGATTTAAACGCGGTGTAACTGCCACCAACCGTCACTCGCAGAGGTGATCAGCCCCGGTGCAGGCGCGTCCCCCAGCGGAGTGGCAGATGGCGGCGTACAGGTGGGTTTCCTGAGGTAACTTGCTGGGAAAATGTCTTACTGTAGCACTGGCCACCGTGAGGTAGTTCCCTCGCAACAGTGACAAGCCTGTAAAAGGGGAACAGGCAAACAGTGCCGGGGAGCCACGCTGGGGAGCCATCAACTCTGCGAAGACTGTCTGACCCTGACGTTTTGGATGTCCCAGCTGTCATCTTTGACAATGGGTCTGGGTTGTTCAAAGCGGGTATCGCAGGTGACAGTGGCCCAATGTCTGTTTTTACAGTGATTGTTGGTCACTCAAAAGTCAAAGCTACAATGCTGAGAGCTGGACAGAAAGAATGTTACATCGGAGAAGAAGCTCAGTCCAAAAGAGAGGTCCTGTCTTTGAATTATCCAATTGACTATGGCCTGGTTACATGCTGGGATGATACGGAAAGGATGTGGAGACATGCCTATGAGTATGAGCTGAGGATCAAAGCCAGTGAAAGGCCAGTGCTGCTGACTGAAGCCCCCCTCAGTCCTCTGCAGAACTGGGAAAAAAATGGCAGAGATCACGTTTGAAGGCTTCATGGTGCCGGCTATGTATGTTGCCATGCAACTCTGGCACTCTATGCATCGGGCCGTATTACTGGAATAGTCATGCACAGCGGGGATGGTGTTATCCACACCATCCCCATATATGAGGGATACAGTTTACCCCATGCTGTCTCCAGGCTGGATATTGCTAGCCGGGATATCACCGAATATTTTATGAGGCTTCTTTTGGAGAGTGGACACACTTTTGTTATTACAGCTGACAGGGAAATTGTGAGAGAGATGAAAGAGAAGTTGTGCTACGTAGCTTTAGACCCCATCCCAGAAATCAGAGTGAAGCCAGAAGAAATGAAAGAATACAGAAAGAATACAGATAGGCAACCAGATCTTTCATGCACCAGAGATACTTTTCATGCCTGCAAACATTGGAGTTGAAGCTCCCGGTGTGGACAAAATGATCTTCAACAACATCAGGAAGCGTGACATCAGCATGCGCAGGAATCTTTATGGCAACATCCTGCTCTCAGGTGGGTCCATGCTCTTCCTTGGCCTGGAGGAACAGATTCTGAAGGAGATGAAGCTGCAAGTGCCTGCTGGCATGTTTGTGAGGATCACTGCCCCCCCTGAGAAAATACTGTGTGCGGATTGGGGCCTCCATGCTCACCTGCCTGACACCTTTCAAAAAAATGTGGGTCACTGCGAGCAATTGCAAGGAGTTTGGGGCAGCTGTCGTTCACCGGAAATGCTTTTAAGGAGAACGTCAGACCAAATGAATGGCTTTCTACAACAACGCATGAGCAAGAAACCCTGCTGAGAGCTGACTGACCTAAAAGGTGCTACAGCTGTTTGTGCGTTTATTGGCTGACAAAACCTCTATGAAAATAAAAATCAAAAATATCAGTAATGTGGGCCTTTAGTCATCTTATTGTTTATCATCTCCATGCTCCTACTTCCCTTGTTTCATGGCTTGGAGCCTTATCTGTGTGTTCTCTTCCAACCCTTTACCTCATGTCTGGGGAGCCTGAGCTGTAACAAG
>NW_009230176.1:0-57757 GCF_000690835.1 Fulmarus glacialis
GCCTCGGACGAAGTACCCTCCGGGCGGTGAGGACAATGTGCGGGGTGTGAAAGAGGAGTTCCTGAGCGGAGAGGAGATGTGATTTCTCCCGAACAGCCAGCCCAGGTCGTGCCTGAGCTCCCGGAGTCTCTCTCTCATCAGGCAGTGAGTGCTCCAACTCGTAGTTTTCCCGAGGTCAGTTTGTGTATTGTGAATATGAAAAGCAAAAGGAGAAAAAAAAACCAAACAAAAAACCCCCCACAGATTTCCTGCAGCCAGATAAGTGCCTGGTGGAAGGAAGGAAGATGTTACTTGTTTTGGTTCACACTCTTCCAAACCGCTCTCTTTCCTCATTTATTCAAGAGTTCACTTGAGCTGTCAGTATCTCAGAGCACCCCAGCCTCTGATTCATCTTCTAATACTAGTGATTCTTTCCACTCAATTATTATCTTTAGCAAAGTAAAACCGCTTTGGGAAACCTTAAAAATGGAGATAACAGTTTGAAGTCAGATACCTTTCTGTGGTGCCTGATCCCTGAATTGCAAGGTTGGCATTGCTCCTTGGAAGTACAGTGCAAGTCTAAAAACCTTTGCCTGCATTTACAGTTACATTTACTCCTGACACTATCGTGTGTTGAAGGTTTGGAGCTGCATTGATTTATTTAGTCATTTATGTTACCATTAGTTTTCTTCACTTGCTTAAAATTACGTCCTTGGGGAGAGCCAAAAGCACACGAGCCTGCAGTGTTGTGCGGCTGGTGGCCTAGACCCCTCTGGTCTCCACACAAAAGGTGTACCTGCATCAGCCTCACCTGGTCTGATGCTGCTGCTGCTCAGAGACCTCCAGAGAGAAGTCCTCAAACACAACAGATGGCAGTGAAGTTTTCCCTTGCTTCCTCCCGTTCAGTTAGTAGCCCAGTTGGTAGAGCTCTTCCCCCGTGAAGAAGGAAAGCTGACTTTCTGACTCATAAGCACATCTTTCACCCCCGAGGAGGCACCATGGGGCAAGTTGGAAGGCTGCAACAGTTTTGAGTTTCTCCCACTGAAAGTACCCTGCTCCACACGAATGTCTGCAGTTGGTGGTTGTGTTTTTTGTTGCAAGAGGTAGCAGGAAAGAGAGAGACCCACAAAGACAGACTGTGAAGTAGGGTACCATAATGCACCCAAAGTAATCCCCACTGTGAGAGCTAGGGCACTCTTAGGGGAGGTGTGAGCTACAGGGCATTTTGGAAAGAAAAAGCAGCTTAACTGCAGGAGGGGCTTCAGGGCTTCCCCATATCCTCACTTTTGACGATGATGGGTGGGGTGCTTCTCTAGGTTGGACACCTAAGGCCAGGCTGCGTCTGGTCTAGGTGGGGGAGCCGGCACCCGAAGTTGGTCTGTGTGTGCTGCTGGGCGCGTCTCTGTACAGCGGCCCCTTCCTGTTTTCCCCATGAGATGCTTGGCATCTGCAGGTGTATCACACTTAAAATAGTCTTTTCTTATTAATACCACTTTTAAACTTTAATGTACATACTTATTTTGGGTTTTTTTGAAAGAATTCCTGTTTTTAAAGGTTTTCGTTCCTGGTTTTTTTACTTGCATACTGAAATTACTGAATAGGCTGTACTTGTCAGTAATATATGTCTGCAAATCACCTCAAACCTTTTTCAGTAACAATTCTTGTTTAATAAGTATAGACTATATAATTCCAAAAGACCCTGGCAGGCTATACAATAATTTAATAAAAACCTTCTTAAAATATTTGTTTAGCCATGTGTGTTTTATTTGTATTGCTTTTGTGGTGAATAGATTACAGTGCTATTCTTTGCACAATTGTATTTATGTGATGGTTTCCATTTTTTGATAATTTCTTTATGTCTTCGCTTCAAAGGTATAAAGTGTGTGTATAGTGGGTGTACCACAGGTCTTAGTAATAAAACAGATTATAATAGATGTCCTGTCTCAAAAGTGGATTAGGATTCCTGGGTGGAAAATGCTAAAGTGCAGAGGTATTATTACTTCTTAGTATATAAAAATATTGCTTTAGTGCGACAAATGTTGAGGTTATTCTACAGCAGATATTCATTTATTCTTGGAAGTAAGAGAATTAGCTCATATTTGGGAAAATGTCTATGAATATTGCTGTAGATGAAAATAAGATTTTTACATTCTGTCAACAGAGGTGTAACGTCACATTTCTTAGTCATACATGTAGTTTATAAGGCATTTGTGTTTCAGTGGTCTCTGTTCTTAGAAATAAAAACCAGCTATAGCATTTTGGGTGTATCCCTGAAAAAATCTTGACTCTCTCTCTCTCTGCCATGTCTGTGGTGAGTGTAAGTTGGCTCCCTGTGCTGCGGTCCTCAGGCAGTGATGTGGGGAAAGCCTCCGACTTTAAGCACTTTGTTTTTTCTAAACATACAGAACATACAGTGAATATCTAGAGATGGAAACAACTTCTGAACAGAATTATTCAGATTAAAACTATACCTCCTTACTCTTTTGTGGTAACACGTGCTTTAATCCAACCCAAGGTAATGCGTTCAGTACAGAAGTTACTGGGGTAATGGTGTCCCTTAGCACCTTCACATTTGTAGAGTTCTCTAGCTAAAGTCAACCTTTTACTTCTGACATTTCTCTATAGCTGCCAACTGGAAATCCTAAAAAGCTGTTGTATTTAGCCCTAATTTAAAGGGATGGAGCAACACCCTGAGAAAAAGAGAACTGAATATTCACAGTATAAACCTGTTTTAATAACAGGAAACGTATATACACCATTTTTCTTAAACATCTTGTTTTCTGACATAAGCAAGCAAAGTCTTTACATTTGTTCCAATAAACACAATGTATTGAGCATTTCATTGTCTTCCACATTTTCTGTTCATTAAGCAGTTCATGAGATGACTTGAGAGTTATGCCAATGCTTTTAATTTGCTTGGAGGGTAACTGGAACTGTATGTATGCAGTGTTATTTTCAAGGTTTTCTTTTCCTTTACTGTTTCTTTCTGTTTGCATCTGTAATAAATCAGAGAGAATGTGTTGTTTGTGTATAATGTCGTCAGAATTGGGGTTACCGACCTCAGTGGACTAGTGGCCTGTGTAGCCCGGTGCACTGTCTCCTGCAGGAAAGCAGTAGCATCCCCTGAGATGGATAATAAAATCGAGTTGTGTATAAAGTTTCATTTAACCTTGTCACTTAGTAATTGATTTCTGAGCTGGAGCAATATTCTTGCTACTTAGCTAATTTTTGTTTAATTTGAAAACTCTGTCCTGCCATGTTCTGACTCCTCCTATGTGCCTTGGCATCGTGGCGTGCGTGGCTGTGGGTTCCTGGGGGCGGTTGGGAGTGGTCAGACCACCTTCTGCAGTCATGCCTTTGGGTACGTTTAGGTTTCCAGCCTTTCAAGCCGAATCTGTGCTACGCAGTTCTGCCAGTGTCACTCGATGAGAAAACACCCAGCCCTTCGGCTGTCACGGTTTCGTCAGCAAAATCCCAAGTGTGGATACTATGCTGCTGACAGAAGCTTTTGTTAGCTCAGCTTAGATCTTTAGAGGGGCAGTTTAGCTCTAGCTGCAGACAAACTCCTTTGTCAGCAGATTTTGGACCTCTGCGGAAGGTTGCACCACGCTGGCTATGGCCATGCAAAGGCAGCGGCAGTGGCTCGTTGGGAACTGAGCGATGCTGGGTTTCCTTCAACGTACCCTACTGACAGGACAGTTGTACTTCTTTTATACTAATTGTTATTCTGTATACTTAAAAAATAAACTTATTTTCCCCTCTCTAAAATAAAGCATAAACTCTGGACATCTTCTTGTGCATTCCCTCTTTTTTGGAATATTTTGTCTTGTATTCTTGTAGTGGTAAAATCGAGGCTGAAGGTAATCTTTCAAGTGTCTGCAGGTCTGTTTAACTCAATATTGTGGTTTTTTGTGGCATGTCACTTCTGTCCTTTCCCGGATCACTCAGACTGTGTTAAACAACAGACAGAACAGTTAATGCAGAACAGCTCCGTTAGAAGTGTCTCGCGATTAAAGGTGTCTTTCTTTGTACTTGGCTAGGTGCTTCCTTTGGACAGTACAATACTTCTCTCTTTGTAAGTGTTTAAGTATTTCTTGTAAGAAATCATCAAAATCTTTCCAAAAGTGCAAACACAGCTCAGGCTCAAATAATTTCCCGTATCTTGCAAGTTAGCAATTTTGTGATATCTTTCCTTTTTTCTTGCTATCCGTCATTGTTTCTCTCAGTTCTGGGTACTGTGTAAGGAGCAGTATAGAACCTCTTTAGAAAAGATTTCTAAAGCTGCTGCCAAAATAAAATGAATCCTGACTAATGTTCAATCCTAATAATTACAGAATTAAAATAAAATAAGTTGGATGAGCTATAGATTTTCTTTGTCTGAGAAGGTCACTATAGATATTTCAGGTTTCTTTGCTGAATCTGAATCTTAGTATGATCTCATCCACTCTCTATTTACATTTAAAAAAAAATACTAGCTGATGTTTTGGTATTGTCCTTCACTGCAGTAGATAAGTGGTAAAAACTGCTCCAGTGTACATTGGTATTGCTCCTGTAAGAGGATGGAGAGTTTCGGGACATATTTTCTGTTTTCCTCACAGCCATTGTAGAACACTAGGGATCCACAGTGCTTCCCCCCCTTTTTCTTTTTCTGAGCCTTGTGCCGAGGTTCCGTTTCTCAGGAGCAGGGAGGAGAGGTGGAGTAGCTGTGCCACCTTTTCTTCATCTCACCGCATTGTTCGCCCTTCAGCGGATTTCATCCACAGTCACCTACCCAAGACTTCCATTTCATCTGCTTTTTGATCTAATGCGCCATAATGAGGGGAAGCGACCGAAAGCCGCCCTGCTACAGCTCAGAGCTTCCACCAAGACGTATTTGAGCCGCGCACCAGTAAAGCCTCCGTCCTGCAGGAGTCCAGCCATAATGCAGCCCAGGGAGAAGACACCAGACCTCCAGACAGGCTGCCGTGGGGCCCCCGAGGTGTAAGTCATGGCAGCACACAGCCTTGCTTGGGTTAATCATCTACCTTGTTCCTGGCTAATTAGCCCACGGGGAGCTTTGCAGTGTAAGGATAAGCTGTTTCCCAGTACCTGGGCTAGCAGAGACGTTTCTAGCCTGCACCGTAGGAAACGGAGTAACCTGATGGTTCATCCGGCACGTTCTCCCGGTGATGGCTCTGTGTTCACGGGTGTGCGTGCACATCACCCAGTAACACTCAAAGTGTGTTTCAGTCTGGGTTGTGACCACTGAAATTGAAGACATTTGGTCTTTTTTTTCTTTTTCATTTCTGGGGTATTTAGCACTGCAGAATGTTTCTTCCTGTGAGACTTTGCATTTTTGCATTGAGCAAACACTCAAATGGTATTGACAGTCTTTCCAAAACTATTCTTCACTTAAGAGTTATAAAAGCATTAAGAATATCTATTTTTATTAATCAGAGGAGACAGACTGAGCAAGTCCTTACCAAAAATTTGAGCCTGGAAACCTGCTTCACATTTCTGACTATCCAAAATGCCATTCTGTAACATCACAACAACTAGTGAAGCATTACGTTTCACTGGATATTTCACAGTCCTGGAGTGGGAGAGACATGTGGGGGCCAGAAACTTTTGATTTTCCTTCTTGATGTAGGCATTCAAGCCTTACATTTGTTTCAAGTTCAGTGTTAGTTTATGTGTTTCTTCTGAGTTCTCGTTCTTGCTCCCCTCAGCTGTGCCAACTTAGCCACTTGTGGTTTGGTAGGGTGAACCAGATCATGAAGTCTTTACAAAGACAGAAGAAAAGAAAATTCACACTTTCCATACACAAAGAGTGTATATATATATATGTATGGGATAGGAGCAAGCAGGAGGCTGAAAGGTTGAGGTGGTGCTCCCTGGCACCACCAGAAATGCTTATGAAACCGTTTCTCCAGGGAAAGCTATTACTGCAAACTAAAATTTGGCTTTTACTGAGATGCTACTCCTGGTCTTCCTCTTACCCACCACAGACCCTCCAACTCAGGCTCCCCAGTGCTTGCGCTACAAACTGTGTAGTCTAGCTGGTCGTACGGATGAGCATTTTGTCACTACTAACCATGTTCCCTGTCCAATAAAAGGTATTTTTCACCTGAGTTCATGATGGAGGTGTTTTTTTCCCTGAGTTATGTATACTGTTGACCAGGAATTCAATACCTTTCTTCACATCACTAAACCTCCCTCCCTGCCTGAATTTCCTTCAGGCTTTCATGCGATCACCTTGATAGTCAGCAGCGAGGCTGGGCCTGTTTCATGGAGTCACAGGATGGTTTGGGTCGGAAGGGATCTTTAAAGGTCATCTAGTCCAACCCCCCAACCTGATTCACTAGATCAGGTTGCTCAAAGCCCCATCCAGGGATGGGGCATCCACAACTTCTCTGGCCAACCTGTTCCAGTGTCTCACCACCCTCATCGTAAAAAATTTCTTCCTTATGTCTAATCTAAACCTACCTTCTTTCAGTGTAAAACCATTGCCCCTTGTCCTGTCATTACAGGTCCTGGTAAAAAAGTCCCCATCTTTCTTGTAAGCCCCGTTTAAGTACTGAAAGGCTGCATTAAGGTCTCCCTGGAGCCTTTTATTCCCCAGGCAATTTCCTCAGCCTTTCTTCACAGGAGAGGTGTTCCAGCCCTCTGACCATTTTTGTGGCCCTCCTCTGGACCCGCTCCAGCAGGTCCGTGTCTTTCTTGCACCGGTGACCTGAGAGCTGGACGCAGTACTCCAGGTGGGGTCTCATGAGAGTGGAGTAGAAGGGGAGAATCACTTCCATCTGCTGGCTGTGCTTTTTCTGATACAGCCCAGGATACAATTGGATTTCTGGGCTGCCATGCACATTGCCGGCTCATGCCCGTGTGCTAGTTTATTCTCTGGAAGCCCCTTGCCGTTGAGTGCGGATTTCATTTAGGTGAGCTATTCATTTCTCAGGCAGTAGATGTCATTCCTGCAACTTGAGATCTCATAGTTTTCTTCTGTCTTTAGCTTCACATAGGTGCCAGGATGGATAGACATGTTTTTCTGTGATTTACTGAAAAGAAAAGAAAAAAAAAAAAAGCTGTGTAGAGCAACTCGGCTTAATGTAGTATCGTGAATTGTAGTGTGCCGCGGGTGCAGGCATGGGTAGCTGCTCCAGCAAGGAGGACGTAGCAGTTTGGGTCTGGCTTTGCAGAAGCTGTTCAGGCCCGGTCCTTGTCATTGTGGTGAGCTCCATGGTGCAGATACGCTTTGCTTCCTCGGCTGGTCTGCGGCTGATAAACCTCTTAACCTTTTTGGCTTCATTTCTTTATCTGCTGGAGGATGACAATACCTACCTGAGAGGGAATTAAGATGATTAATTAGCTAGGTCTCAGTCTAGCACAGGATTTAAGGATATGCTTAAGTTTGGTCCTGTTGAAGTCCTTGCTTTGCTGGAATGGAGTCTCCTGTTCAAAAAGCATTTCTGAGGATGACAAGCATATTTATACTAAGTGCTAAGCATTATAGTGAAGTTCCTTGTGTGTTGCTGTCCATTCATTCCTTCTTCCTCTTTCTTCTTTTCCCTTTCCCATCATTTGCTGCTGCTTCTTAGTCAGCATGTGCGTTGCTTCCTTCCTGTGCTTCCTTCCTTTATCCCTTGTCAGTAAGCCACTCCCTCGGTAACGAGGCGATCTAGAAAATACACTGAAATAGTATTAGCAAGAAGTAGGGCCATGGTCACCATAATCCCTTTAACTGCATGCTGCATCCTTTTCCTCCATAGCTGTACACAGATCAGGAGGTTGGCTGCAGTGATGTTCCATGGGTGTATGTTTGCATGCAGCAGGAACAGCTAAACACAGCCAGGACTGTTGAATGCTCATGGTAAAAGGTTAGGTTTAAGTAAGTAAATTCAAGTGAAAAAGCCATAATTGGAAATGTCTGTTACATGTGTGTTGGATGAGTAGGAATATGTCTTCAGCACTGAATAGACCAGCGCTACTCAACTTGTGGTTTGTGGTCCAGAGGACATAAAAAGAGAGTTCAAAAATGCCTACAAAAAACTTTAAAAATCAGGAACAGGGAAGTTAAAATCATCCACATATGCACATATTCTCCTGCAGTTTGTATATACGTATCCATGCCCATTAGCTCTTCACTGTTCTTATTACCCAGTTAAAATGTTTTTGATCCTAAAATCATCATTTTATTAAATGACTCTGTTTTGTCGGTCACTCTCGTTCCCACCTGCCAAACAGTACTGAGATTTGAGATAATCCGTGAATTCCTTTTTCAAAAGGATTTGTGATTTAAAATGAGATAAATACTGGCCTAGCGTATTTTGACAGAATGAGGTAACTTCAATATTCAGACTTTGTCATGAATTAGTGTTGAGTGTTGCAATACATTTGCATGCTAATCTCTCTATTAAATAACTAAGTAAATCATCTAGGTGATTCTAAGTCAATTTTTGATCCCACAGATGTTACGTTGAGAAGTAAGGGTTTGAATCATCCAAATAAAGCAGCCTTGCTATTCTCAGGCAATTAGTCAGATAAGTGGAAGAGAGAGAACGTGGACTTATATATTCATTTTACCTGTATGCTTAATGAAATATCCTATATCCGTCCCTGTCTGTTGTTTCGCTTGTCTGGTAGTAAGAACCATCTGTGAGTAGGTGGAACAAGGAGTTACGTCCCTTCATTGCGCTTCGGCACGTGCAGTGTTTTCCATTAGAGGAGTTCACTGAAGTGCTGCTTTGTTAGCTGCTGCCAAAGTGATCTGTAACTCACAACACCGTCTTACAACTCCACCGGTAGCCCAGCGTTGCGATGGATCCTCCCTATACCTCCACTGGTAGCCCGCCACTGTGATGGATCCTCCCAGAGCCTGACCTGCTGACTCTTGGCTTTGTATGTATTTGTTTTAATTGGTGTTGAGCGGTCAAACGCTAGTTCACAGCATATGAATCACGTACAACTGCCACTAGGATTGCCACGGTGAGTGGTCATCCCCGGGGCCGTTTAGCTCATCGCACACCCAGGAGCAGTCCGGAGGAGTGCCTTGCTCTACCTGCAAGTCAGCCTGGAGACGGCCATCCCCCTCCATCCTCAGGGATTTCAGCTGCCCACATCTAATGCTGGAGGCAGGAGGAAAGCTACGGCATTAAGGTCCTAATCTTGAAAAGACTTTTACACATTCTTGACCTTATTACTGGGAACAGCATCCTTGATGTTTGTGAACCTAGTGACCGTTGTGATAAGACCACTGACCGTAACAAATTTAAGTACATGTGCAAGTATTGACAGGATTGGGGTCTGATGGAGCAGTGGAGGCTCAGCAGGGGGCAATTTTGTAGCTTTTAGGAAGGGAGCTAAAAGCTACCCTATTCCTGTCCTCTATATGGAAGTCTGTCGTGATTTAACCTCAGCCGGCAACTAAGCGCCACACGGTTGTTCGCTCACTCCCCCCCAGTGGGATGGGGGAGAGAATCGGAAGGGTAAAAGTGAGAAAACTCGTGGGTTGATATAAAGACAATTTAATAGGGAAAGCAAAAGCCGTGCATGTGAGCAAAGAAAACAAAGAATTCATTCACTACTTCCCATCGGCAGGCAGGTGTTCAGCCATCCCCAGGAAAGCAGGGCTCCATCACGCATAACGGTTACTTGGGAAGACAAACGCCATCACTCCGAACATCCCCCCCTTCCTTCTTCTTCCCCCAGCTTTATGTGCTGAGCATGATGTCATATGGTATGGGATATCCCTTTGGTCAGTTGGGGTCAGCTGTCCCAGCTGTGTCCCCTCCCAACTTCTTGTGCCCCCCAGCCCCCTCGCTGGTGGGGTGGAGTGAGAAGCAGAGAAGGCCTTGACCCTGTGTCAGCACTGCTCAGCAGTAACAAAATCATCCCTGTGTTATCAGCACTGTTTTCACCACAAATCCAAAACAGAGCCCCACACCAGCTACTGTGAAGAAAATTAACTCTATCACAGCCAAAACCAGCACAAAGTCCTCACTTTTAACATATACAAATAGGAACATAAGCATCTATTGTTTAAAATATTCCCCCCCCCCCCAATAAACAATTACTAACTGGAAACCTGGCAGTAAGTCAAAACCAAGCCCTGCCCTCGGGGGAGCGGAGGAGGCAGGCGGGTGGTACAAGGAGCGGGTTTGCTGAGAAGCGTTGGGGAGGGCTGGGGCTGGTGGAGCCGTCCTGGTGAGGCAGATGAGGTGGGTCCTTCCCTTTCGGGGGTTCACGAGTAAAAATGGAAATAAGAAGTGAACAGAAAGATGGGCAGAGCGTTTAGCATAACTGAGGAATGTGTGTGTGTGTGGTGGGGGGTCCCACTGGGCCTGTTGTGTTGACCCCAGGGAACGCTCCCTCTTTTTGTGGTCCTCATGATGTTGCCCACGTTTGAGCTGCAAGGGTCTGCTTGTCTCTTCTGTCCTGTCTTGCTCAACAAAAATAGTGCAAGAACTGCGTGACTGCAACCCTTTGCAGGATCTCAAAATACCTGAGCCAGCATACTATTTTAAAATTTCCTGGTATTAAATATGAGAGTGTTACAGAAATAGCAGAGGGAAGACTGAGCCAGGCAGCAAACTAGGGAAGACAGAAACGAGTTTGTAAGAGCAATAAATGCACACCAGGACATGTCTCAAGCTACGAAGCTTGTTCGGAGGTGTGCGGGGCGAATGCCTGGCATCGTGCCTTTAGCTGTCACCGCTGTCCTGAGCGTGGCGGGGCTCTGGCATCGGTACTGGCGCAGTTCTGTTTTAGTCGGTGCTCCCAGTCTGAAAGCAGTGTGGCGTTGTTTTCAGCTGGCTCCATTCCCTGAACCGGATCACCGTGGGGCTGTGTAAATGTCTGTCAGCGTCACGCCAGCGGTGCTGCAGGGAGCGGGAGGGAAGGCTGGGGTGAGGTCAGGGCGCATCGGGGCAGCCCAAGTGGAAATGATGCTCTGTGTCCGACCCTCCTCTCGGTGGTGCCTTCATGCTTCCAGGAGCTCAAATTTAAATCACTGCATGGTCTGATTAACCCAGTGGTTTGCTAAGGATTTCCATGCTAAATTGCTAAAACAATAGTCCTTCTTCCTTACTCAGGAGTACTTTCTATGGCCTCTTACTCTTGACATTGGTCTCCAGTCTTTGATCTCTTTGTCACTTTGTCCAAGTCTGTCACTGCAGACTTAGTTGCACCCTGATACCAGCTGTCATGTTATTGCCATCAGGGTCTGTTCATCATCCTTTTGCTTTGGAGGTTTGGACACCTTGCGTGACCCTTAAAAGATGATAATCCTGAGTGGACACTGCAAAACAAGCAACGCAGCTAACAAACATTTTAGAGGTATGCTTGGGTATTAGAGGCTGCGGTTAAGCCTGATCTTGCTAAAGTCCTCGTCTTGTATTTGAATGCAGAGGGATTATAATCTAATATCAGTTTCCATCTCTGATTCCCGAACACCTATGTCAATATGATAGGCCTGAACTGCAGTTCAGCTTCACAGATGGCACCTGCATCACAGAAAATATTAGATGACTAGTGCCCTATATACAACAGAGTGCATTTGTCTACACATCTGTGTATACAGAAAAACCTCTTAATGGTAAAAAGCATAGACACGTAAGAGCAATGTGAAGGGCGTTTGCTAGAAGACTCAGTGGTGACTTTTTAAGTGTTGGAGCAGGGTAAGCAAAATTAGAATAAGACCTTAAAATTGTAAGTAAACATGACAAGTGACTTTAACACATCTGCCTAAAGAAGCGGGCTTTTATGATTTTTGTTATTGTATTAAAAACAACAACTTTGATAACTTCTGTTTTCCTAATAGTACAAAATATTTTAGTGACCTGCTATTTAAAAAATAACCACATCAAGTGCCTCAGCTTCCTGGAGGATTTTCTCAGTTTCCTTCAGGACATGCATTTCTCATGGCCCATCAACATGTGTTCAGGTATTGCAAATGCAGGAGGATGGAGAGGTGAAGACTTGCAGGGTCTGATTCTCTCTCTCCAGCCTTTGGGCTCCAGAGGAACTTCAGCAGAGATGGAGAGACGGGAGAGCCTTCATGGAGGGTGAGCATGCAGCAGCCCTGCCAGTGTGTCCTCAGCGGGATACACAGCTTCTAGTACCTCTTTCCTGGGGAATGAATTCCTTGACAGCTCAAAACTGTTGATTTTGGGGGGAGTTTTCCAGCATCTCTTCTGTTCTCTGCTGTATCTCTCTATTCTAAAGCTGTCTGCCCAACGACTTGAAGGAAAATTAATCCAAATCACCTAAAATGTGAATGTAAAGTAAATTAGGTAAACTAAATTAAACCATTGTATATATTCTCTGATTCAGCATTCAAGTGACCTTAATTTGATTAAGCTTAATTCACATCAAAGTAAATTATACTAAATATGAAATAGGGTTGACTTAATTAATAATGAGTGTGTCTGCAGGGATCTAATGTGGTTTGATTCATTACGGAAATGTTAATTCAGATTACCTTTCTAGAGTTTCCTCATGTAGATAAACCCTACAGGACAGTTTATTAGTTATGCCTAAACTGGTGTAATTGCGTGTTGATTCCCTCTGGCTCTGGAAGGACCTTCCCACCACTCTCCTTGTGTGGGACTTCATGATCATTTTGTTGTGGGATATCTTGTTAATTTGTTAATCCAGCCAAAGAAAATTCATCAGTTTTGTGTTGGATTAGCTAGCTTTTGACCTGGTTTGTGGCTGCATGGTGCTCCACAGGGTAAAGGCAGGAGTGTCAATGTGTGATCAAGGTGGAGAGGGTGGGGACTTGTTTCACCTCAGGTCAACCCTTTGTGCAAGAGACACCTTGCTTCCAGCACTGTTCTTATGCTGGAAGTTCACTCTCTGTTGGGTTACGTAGCACATGGACTAGATGAAGTCATGAGTCTTGCTGGAGTTGCTTAAAGTCATATACCACCAAGTTTGATTTGCTCGGTGTTTAGGTACAACTGTCATGTATTACTTGGCTCTGGCTTGTACTGTTTTCCTTTGGTTTTTTTCTCTCCTTTGTGCCTATGTAATACTACAGCATGTACCTTCTGAATAGCCATCACCTAACTAGCTTGTGCTTTCAATATACACAAGCTCTACTGACCCACTTCCTTACTGCTTTTCTTCCTTTTCTGTCCATGGCTTTGAAGTTCTGTGAGTATATTCTTTGCCGTATGTTTATTACAGAAATGGACACATTATAATTGCAAAGGCGGGATAACTGGAATGACTAAGACCTGCAAGTTTTTCTGTAGGGTGTTTTTTAAGGACTTGCTTTGTTTTCAAAGGATTGTGCAAAACAAATCTGGCTTAATAGTGCTGTGTTTCAAGTGTAAAGTAAGTAGCAGAACAGAAGCACCTGATCAGCACCAAACTGAAACTATTGGAGTGACTTCAAGAGGAGAATGGGTAATAAAGATGAACTAGATATAGCAAAGTTGATCTAATCCCATAGGTTTTTTTTCCCTTTCTCTGAAGATGAGTAAATGGGTATTTGAAAAATAGACTTGAAACCTGGCCTGAACTTTAACCTGAACCCTACCTTTGATGCAAAAGTCTCTGGACTTTGGGAAGCTGCAAGGAATACAATATTGTGCTTCAAAATTCCCTTGAAATCTATCCTCAGAGTACTAGGAAATGCTGGCTGTCCCTGTTAGCATCTTCACACCTTCTAGTTTCAGCTTGCACAAGGAATGACTCCAAAATAGTGGCCAAAGGGGTGCTGTCAGCCTCTAGAAGCTTCCTGTGATTATTCGGTTCATTCTGTCTGGGAACCAGGCTTTGAAACCACTGAGCTGTGCCCATCTCATCCTGTTTTAATATCAGCACACCCAGACACATAAACAATGTACTTCTTCATGAGGCGATGAAAATCAATGAGGC
This sequence comes from Fulmarus glacialis, assembly GCF_000690835.1. Lineage (NCBI taxonomy): Eukaryota > Metazoa > Chordata > Aves > Procellariiformes > Procellariidae > Fulmarus > Fulmarus glacialis. The sequence continues at coordinate 13,843 of NW_009230176.1, forward strand.
TTTGAAAAGACATGCTCTTTAAAGTCATGGCCTTATTTGGGAAGTTGCAAGAAGCTTGGCTGTCACAAGAGAATATTTTGGCTCCGTGACAGTTTCCTTTATACAGTTCTTCAGCAAGGAATCTCCTGTGTTTGTGCAGTGATAACTTGCAAGTGTTGCGTGCCTTTTTTTCCTCCCGAGGAATATTTGCTGGAGGAGAACCCAGTATGTTGGTCAAAAGAGGCCAAAGACCCCTTTGGACCTCTGTCTGGTCCAAAGTATGTAGAGAAAGCACGTTTTCAAAGGTAAACTGAAAAACTCCTAGTATTTCGGTATTCCTGAGCAGACTCACATCTGTTTTTATTATAGTTACTTCTCTATACCTTTTTTTTTCCACTGCTCATTTGTTGAGTGCTACCTTCTGTTTATGTAAGTGTGGGATTGTTTAGGAATAATCTGGTCTGCCATCATCCTTTTGTTCCTTACACTCCTTGGGAACATTTCCTTTATGTTCCTGACGCCTTGGGAACTGTGGTGGGATAAAAGAGCCTGTATGACAGAGATAAATAATAAACTGAAGGGAAGGTGTCAGAGACAGAAGCATTTTAGACTTGGAGTTGTATGGGGAGAATGAGAGGGGAGAGAGGAGATCATCATAGCAGCATTTTGAAATGGTTTCAGAAGAGGTAGTTGAAAGAGAAGGAGGGATTAGAGAAGAAAGTTGTGTAATTATAAGCTAAAGATCACTGTGGCTGTGGTTGAATCCCTTGTCTATGTGATAAACTGGTGGAATATAAAAATATTGCAGAGACGTAAGCCGCACGATTTAGTGAAGTGCAGAGGGAAGAGGACCCCCAGGCCACACTGATGTTGGAGACCTGGGGCACCATGATGAGCAGCGCTGTATGGATCTGTCATGACAATCATACCAGAAAGGACACCCTCGAGCATCAATAATACTGTTAAATAATAATAGTTTTTGGAGAGGTTGAGAAGTCAAGGGACAGAGGGTGAGGTCAATACAGTCTGGTCGTGGGACTAGTACCTACCCTTCAGATTTTACATCCCACGAAGGGTACAAAATATCCTTCTCCCCAGGATATCGGATCCTCTCCTCCACTGTCCTTACTGGGTTTCCTCTGGCCTGTTCTTGCCATTCCTGTGCTCGTACTAACCCAACATACATTTCAGCTCTTTTCTGCTCTGCCCAGCGCCTTTCTCTTTCTGAGGAGGCGAGGAGGCAGCTGTAAAGGCTGATCTCTGTCCTCAGCCCTACACCACTACAGTGCCAAACGTAATATTCAGCTAGTGCTGGCACGTTTTTGGAGAAAGGGCAGGTGGAGGGGGTGGTGAGCCTGGAGCAGAGGCAGCCCAAGGGTTCAGCATTGCTTGTATTTCCCAGGCACCAACACTGTCTGATAATGCTAATGTCAATTAATACTGTGCTCATCTAATAGCAGCCTGAGGTAGCAGAGAAGAGAGTGGTAGTGCCCATGGCAGTGGATGGGAAGACAAGATACTTGTAACTTAAGAGAGCTTGAGCTATTTGCAGCCAATATGAGGAATGCAACTAGGAATGTGAGGCTGGAAGGAGCGGGCGTCAGGTTAGGCGGATCTGCAGTGCTCTGAAATAGAAATTTGAGTTCAAAATGTGGAAGAATAGTGATGCCTGTCTGTGGCTGGAAACTTAGTAGAAATTTTGTGAGCAAGGGGAATAAGCTTTGGATAGTATTCGAGGTTTTGTGATGATCTCTCATTTTATGAGTCTTGGGAATTCATTTGCAGAGCCTTGTTACTTCTGTCTTCCCTTTCAAGGTCACTGGGATGCACTGACTGCTCTGTAGCTTCATTCATTAGAAATTAGCTACGCCAGGATTTGACTGGGATGTTTATCTGTGATGACCTGACCATTTCCTTCAGGAAGTCATTCACACTTGGAAAGACAAATGTATCTCATGCTAGAGGACAGGTCATGCTCACCTCTATTTGCCTCCAAAGATGAGGGAAGTAGGATTTGGCTCATGAATAAATATTTAATACTCAAAGATATGAGTCAGTTGTCTAAACTGAATCGGTGCCCAGTTCCATTTCAAATGCTCTGGAGTACCTAAGTGATGGATGTGTGGCAGATGGCCATGACCTGTGGGAGCCCAGAGCCCAGCTGGATGCCAGACACTGTACATGTGCTTGGACACCTGGGTTTAGGCAACTGGTTTGAACCCCAAGCACACCTTCTTTGTGCAGTTTTGGGATGAACAAAAATGCATCTCATTGCTTTGCCCAAGGTTGCGACGCAGTTGTGAGACAGAGTGGATTGTGTTCTGCGTGGCTTGCCTGCTAGTCCAGCCTGAGTGATGAAAAGGACCCAGTTGGCACAGGTAGGGAGGCCATAGGTATAGTACTGAGCTTGATTCATGGCAGTGTAGGGCAATTTGTACTACTGCTCCTTACTTGGCTGTAAAAATGCTACTAGCTCTACCATAGGTAGTTAATCACAGCTGTATAGCCGAAGTAGGTGGTTTTTTAAAGACAGAATGAGAAAATGTGATCATTCAGTTGAGAAATGATAAGCCATGCAACTATATCTGGGCAAGTAGCATGTATGTGTGACCTCCTACTCTGCTCTCCCTCCCGAGCTCGCTTGGTTTCTTCTGGCTACAAGAAATGTCGTGGGGTCTTGAACAGTCCTGGTGGATGGCCAGGGCTTGGGGCTGCTGGGGCGGGTTGCAGTAATAGTTTGATTTGTCGAAGACCTCCCTAGTTCGGACTGTGGGTTGAGCAAAGGTCTGGGAGTTGGCAGAGCCATCGTGAGAATTCAGACTTCATCAGTAACTTTGCTACGCAGTCCTGAAGCAAGCGGCGTGGCTTCCCTCACTCTTCCATTCCCCACCTCAGAAATCCGGATCTTATTATGTAACTCACAGGAAAATTAGGAGAGGTATGGAAAATTCTGGATGTAGAAAGCAAAGCAAGGTGCCCCAAACATGGGGTTTGTGTTACTGTTTTGCTTCTTTATGAATGTTAGTGCTTGTCCTTTTGTTAGGAAACAGAATCCCATCCCCAGTAGCAGTGACAAGTGGAGAACTGATGATGTTCAGATGATGTGGGGTCCTGAAAGCTGCCCAGTTTCATGGATTGTGTAAAGGCTTTTGCTGTGATGCTGTTTTTGTAATTTACATGCATTTGACTCTGAAGTGTAACATGCACCTTATGTAAAAAAGATATTTTTGTGTGCATTTTGACACCTCCTTTAATTAAAGTGTCAGACCTAATAATGTTTCACTAAAAAAAACAGTGAACCCTCTCCAAGGAGTCCTGCAGGAGCAGCAAAGAGCAGGAGTTGTGATATTTCTCAGGTTCTTAAAAAAAAAAAAAAATCAGTTTTTCAGTCTTCAGTCTTTATGTGAAGAACAAATAAAGGATACAAATATGATATTTAAAGCAATACTTTGCAACTTAAACTGCCTGCTGTGGTTTTGATTTGCCATGGAATGTCATCCAACATATCTCCTTGCTACATCTGGCTCAAAAATACTGGGTCTTGTTCATGCTCTGTGAAGAAATCGGTAAAGCTGGCAGAAACCCATGCCTTCGCTGCACTGACCCTTTGCAGAGTGCAGTGTTGCCAAGCTGCCTGCATTTCAGAGAAGGGCACCCCTGAGCTCTCTCCTGTGTTACCGAATATACTCGTGGCCACCTGCAACTCTCCTCCAGCAGCAGGAAGAAGGCAGCATGAAGTCTCAAAGCTGTAGTCTAAATGCATCGGTGGTTTTTGTTAAAGATTATGTATAATCTTCCTCCACTATGTGTAATTTACTTAGGGAGCATATGTCAGTAAATAAATGCCACATGAGATGAGTTGTCACTAAGGGGAGAGGTTGTGGGAATGACCTGATGTTTCTTGTGCAGCAGCTGCTGTAGCAGCCAGGCACACTTTGGGAGCAAGCTGGGCTATTCCCAACGGATGGGAAGGTCCTGCTCATAGAATCACACAGAGTCGTGGAGGTCAGCGGGGTCATCTGGAGTTCACCTAGTCCAACCCCCTGCTCAGGACCTTGTCCAGTTGAGTTTTGAGTATCTCCAAGGATGGTGATGCCATAACCTCTCTGGGCAACCTGTGCCAGTGTTTGACCACCCTCATGGTAGAAAAGTTTCTTCTTATGTTTGTATTGGATTTCCTGTATTTCAAAATTTGTGCCTGTTGCCTTTTGTCCTGTCACCCATCACCTCTGAGAAGAGTCTGACTCTGTCTTCTTTACTCCCCCATCACATATTTATACACAGTGATGAGTGTGTCTGTAAGGATGTGGTGGGAGACACTGTCAAAAGCCTTACTGGAGTAAAGACTTGTTGGTACAAGGTAGGCCAGAACCTGACCAGTGTGATGTTAGTGTCACCTTTCTCTGGGCAGAAGCATAGCTCCAGTGGCGTCACACCACTGGCACCTGCCTTTTGCCAGCAAGGTCGCATGGGTTAGTGTATAAAACTGCTGAGGGATGCTAGGCTGTCCCGAAGCCTTGGAGGAATCAAAACTTTTGTACGTTCTCATGGGAGTGAGCAAATGATGTTCTGAAGTTGCCACAGCTTATGTATGTCCGGTGCTGCTGTCAGAAGCTGTTTCTGAACAAAGAATTCTGCAGTATACAATGAATAATTCCTTCAAACATTTATTCTAATGTCTTTTGCATCAGTTATCAGGGAAAGAAAAAATTGTTGTTTTTTATTGGTGGTCATCTGCTCTGAACATGCAGGCTCATTTCCAAGAGCATGCAAGTATTAACTAAAGCACTAGGACTCTATTGTTTTGTTAAAACTTCCAGTGGAAGCAGGGGCAGTATATGTCTTAATGTGATAGCAATGCAGCCAAGTTTTGGCAAATTCTCTGCCACAAGTGCCTTGCACTGGATAATCCTTACATGTTCCGGGTGAAATTCTGGGCCACGATCCGATCTGAGCTTTGACATTATGTTGATGTAAGATCCTCATAAGCTAATAGCTCCTAAGACCTTGGCACTGTGATCTTGTGCTGCAGAGAGCTTGCTCGACAGATACATGGTACCCATGGAGTTTTATCGACTTTTGGCAGATAGAAGCAGAAGTATAAAACTTAGCCTTGATTTTTCTCCTGTTTACATCCTACCATTTAACTAGAGAGTGCCGAGGTATAAGAAGACTCAGTTGTTACTAGGAGTACTCTTCTAATGTTTACCAGAGATGATGTCAAGTAAACTCTGATATTTTTCATACAGAATAACTTCTGGCCTGCCAATATACTTGATAATGAGTCCCCAGTTCAGTAGGCATTAATGTGCTCATCTGTGTGTGGGAAGTTGCTTGGTTCATGTTGGCTGCTACTTTTGACTGCAAACATGCCACTGTATAATTTAAATGCTTATAAGATCTAAGCCATTGGCTTCCTTGAAAATGGCAAGAAGTCAGAGTATTTATGGTGGTATATGACTGCCTTTATTTGTATTCATGTCTAAAGTACACGTTTGTGTTTGTTTATATATGATGTATACACCCCACATAAATGTCCAAATGTTTTATTGTGTGCTTTAGTGGATGACCGTAGTTTATTCAGGTACTGTTTTCATATCCATTGACATTTCATTTGATAGTGGTGATAATGCAAGTCTAGTTTTAGCATTCTGCTTCTCTTTTTCCCCACTTAATCCCTCACAACTTGGAAAAAGTCAAATTGACTAATTACAGCTAGCTTGAAGGAAGTTTCCAAATGGAAGCCTACACTTCCTTTTATTTGCTCTGAGAGAGTCCTCTATGTCTTCTGCTCTGTGCTTGTATAGATTAAGATACTAATCAGCAAAGATGTAGCAGGTATAAGATGCTGTGGCTGTCAGGCGAATATTGAGGCAGCATAATTCATAATTGCTAAGGTGACTTTCGTGTGTGGTGTGATTCAAATTAATCTGTGCTGTATTGAAAAAGCTATGGTTGATAATTGTTTATCTAGGAATAAATGATACATTACTGCCTTTCACTTCAAATTTGTGCAGCCCTGTACCTTTCCTTGGAAGAGATTTTGTATGGTTTTAAATCATTTTTCATAGGCAGGCAGAAACTCAGGCAGGAATACCCAAGTCTTGGTCATACCAACTAACATTTGCAACCTATACAGACTGAATCTTAGTTTTTTGGATGTTCAGTGGTATGACAATATTTCTTCCTTTACTAATTTGACATTTATGTCAAATCATAGAATCATAGAATAGTTTGGGTTGGAAGGAACCTTTAAAGGTCATCTAGTTCAACCCTCCTGCCATGGGCAGGGATCTTCAACTAGATCAGGTTGCTCAGAGCCCCGTCCAACCTGGCCTTGGACGTTTCCAGGGATGGGGCATCTACCACCTCTCTGGGCAACCTGTGCCAGTGTTTCACCACCCTCATTCTAAAAATTTCTTCCTTATATCTAGTCTATATGTACCCTCTTTTAGTTTAAAACCATTACCCCTTGTCCTGTCGCAACAGGCCCTGCTAAAAAGTCTGTCCCCATCTTTCTTATAAGCCTCCTTCAGGTATTGAAAGGCCACAAATATCTGTGTCTGTTGCCGATTGTTATGCCTTGCCTGTTAAAACTACTAGGGACCTTTTCCATTTTCAGCTTTATATGGCAATCAGCACCATACAGTCCTAAACCTGACTGGTTATTTCAGGCACTATTGCAGTGATCACTAACTTAATAATCCGTACGGAGCTTTTAGTTTTCATTCCAGCTGGCTCAGTTCTGTTGGATTGCAAGTTGTAACTTGGTGCTATGCCCAAGGGCCAGTTAGAAAATCAGTAAGGATCCCATTCTCTCTGGTTCACTCCAGTGCCCCTTCCCTTAAGCTCTAGAATAAGGCAGATGGGGCTGTGTTTGGAAAAACATCCCATTTCAGCCCTGTGAGATGCTGAATGCTTGCCTGCACCTGGTACAGAGTATCTGTTAATGAAAATGGTATATGCTACTCCCAGCATGATAAGAGTAAAGCCATGGGAGAAAATCACAGGGAAGATCTCACATCAGCTGTCCTGTGGTCAGGCCAAGCCTCGAGATTTGCAAAGCGTGGGGTGTATTCGGGCCAAATCTGGGAGGGAGAAAAGTGATTTTTGCGGTGCAAATGTTCAGGTGCTGTGATAATTTCAAGCTGTATAAATGAGGAGGGACATAGGTAGGATTTTGTTTTTTTGGTGAAGGTTAACTTCACAAAATCAAACTTTAGTGGTCAGAGTGAAGACCAGGGAGTTAAAGGAGCAGTCTGAAATGTGGATCAGACTATTCTTGTGCATCAAATTTTAAGGCAGCGTAGAATAGAAATCCCACTGATAAAAAGAGTGGAAAAAAAGTTCATTTCCACCCCACGCTCCTTTCCTTTAAGAGCTGAAGGTTTGAGTCAAAACTCCAATATTGATTATACCATTGTTCAGTAAACTTCAGAGCACTGTAATTATTTCCACAATTTTGCCAGTAGCTGAACAAACTAAGGTAGCCATTCCTCCTTCTATTTCAATAATCCTTTTAAATCTTATTTTCTTAAGCCCAAGAAAGACTTTTGAACTCAGGGAAAATCCTGTTGAAAGGAGATTTTTCAGCATATTCTGGGATGCTGTCTGTGATTGCCACATCCTCCACTGTGCAGAAATGTTAGAGCTGCGGTGGATGTATACTGATTATATATGCTCTTGTTGGCTCGTTTCCCTTCTCCTTTCTGTTTTCTTCCTCATGAATTGAAGTGAATGCTGGATTTTTCAGTGCAGTTGTTTTTTTTTGAGAGTGGTCTGAATACCATTTCAGCATAATGATAGTACAGGCTTAATGACAGAAGTCTGCTGTGCTAGTGGCTTTTTCCTTGCTTCAGCAAGGGAATAAATAGTTACCTCATTAAAATATCTCAGTCTGCTTCTGATCCGATAATGTCACCTAGCATCTGGCCACGGCTTTGGTAGAATCTCGGGTCAAGAGGACCAATACTCGTGTGCTGATATACTGAATACCAATAGTGCAAGCTGTTATTCTTGGGGAAGTTAAGTTCTTAGGCAGAGTGTCAACACAAGATCCTTGTATGCCACTTAAATACTAGCTAAAGCCAGAAATTTCACCATTGTCCTCTGCCTTGTTCTGCTTTGTGTATTTCCAGGCTTTTTTTGCATCCTTTGCTTCTTTGTCAAGCTTTCATCAAGGATAACCACTTCTGTCACAGTCTCACTTGTTTGTTAGAGGCTGGAATTGAAACTGCAAATTGTTTTCCAAAAGCTACAGATCTTCTTCAGTGGGAAGGAGCCCCCATTGCCACATCTATCTGGCCTTGGATCAGAAGGTGGGATGTGGGTCCTTCAGTTCCCATTATATTAATTGCCCCACCACGACTATGTTTAGTGTCATTTTTCTTTTCCGTGACGTAATTTCGTTTTGTGGTAAAGTGTGGGATATTTTTCATCAAAGGTCTGGACTGATTATACAGCCAGGCAGGGAATAAACAACTCCTTGTAAAAAATTTCGTTGCTGGTTGTGGTTTCTGACGTACCCTCTGTCTGCTTCTCGAGACCTTTGGTCTGACTCAGAGCATGAGAAGTTACAGTCATCTTTGCTAAAAAGTCGTAAGTAGGTATTATAATCCTGCATTTATTTATGTATTTGGCCATTGCATGTGCTTCATGTGACTTTTGAAGCCCCCGTGAGTTCTGTTAGGTAGTTGCATGCTGAACCTCATTCATGTCGATAGTACAACATGATGGTCTCAGATCTTACCATCTGATACGGGAATCCTAGTAATTAATTAACCCGAAATGACAGTATCGGTTATCTCACAGGATAGGAGCCCTGCTCTTTCTGTCTGTAGTGCTATGAGCTGTTGTGAAAGTGCTGGCAAAAAAAAATTAAGTTAAAAAAAGTTATCATACTGAAACCTTTCAGCAGCTGACCTCTACTGAGTATGAAAGCTTTCTGGAGGGTGTTTGCCTTTCGAGTCCTTCACAGTGAACTCATTGATGAGGGAAGCCTTGACTTGAACAGTTGTCTATTTATTTGCCTAGTGGCTCTTAAGAAGTTGCAGAAATAGGAAGACCAGACAGTGATTTTGTCAGCTCTGTTGCAAGGCGATTGAATACTTAGGGGAAACAGTACACTACGTTTGCTGTTAGTTCTGTAGAAGGGGTTTTATTTTAGCTAGCATGAAAAATAAACACATTTCAAGTGAAAGACAGCCCTCTTCCACTTGAATTCAAGTTAGAGGAAGACTGGGATGAACAAGAAAACAGAAGTTCAGACTTTCCTCATTCACCCATGAGGGATCTTGGCTAGCTCTGACTTTCAAGGTAAAAACTTGTTTCCTACCAAGTCAGTGGCAGAACACTTGCTTGCAAGGGGCTACCTCACCCGTGCCCGGCTGCTTGGGTACTGTATATAGTAAGCATACTTCTAGTGAAGTTCAGCCTAAATATGGAAGATGACTTTTTTTGACGGTTGTCTTGTTCTCCTCTCTGCTACTTTTAATCTTTTCTTAGGCTCTAGCCAGAAGCACCTGCCTCACTGGCCCTCTCTTTCTGGATGCTTATGGAATAATTAATTTCTGTCAGATGGTGTGACTGCATGTGTTTTAGTGTTCCTACGGAGTGCCTTTACTGTCACTTAACACTATCACATTTGTTTAAAAGGAAATAAAACGAAACCCAAGGTCACTACTGCATTAAAAACACCATGCCCCAAATAAATATGGATTTTCTTTGTTTCCAGTGCTGTTTTTTTGCCATGGGTGCCTTTCCCTTTCACTCCAGCCCTTTCTGACTGTATTTTTCAGAGCCGTGGGATCAGATGCCACGGTTACCGTGGCCTGTCACAGATTGCTGTGTCCAGGAGATGTGGCTGGCTGTACTCCGGATGCTTTTCCAGTCTCCAAATCCCGTAGCTCAGTGGAGCAGCCACTGCCCTAGAGCAGGGTGAACCTCAGGCTCTTCAGGAGCTGTAGTTGCATCTGGATGTTTCAAACTCCAGCCAAAATCCTCCATGTGAGAAACTGTTTACTTGTACTGGAAACCAGCCCTAGCAGTAAAAGAAGGAGGCAAGCCATGGTAGCCTCTGGGCAGCCCCAGAGGTGACTTTGAATTTGCTGCCTCCTCCTGACTTTCCCAGGCAGCGTGTTCTCCCACTGCCCCATAATCTCTCCCTCCCAGGTGAGGTGTTGGATTTGAATCTCTGTCATTTCCAGCAATCCTCTCCCTTAATCTGCTCTCTAGCCAGCAGCCGCATGGCAGAGCCTGTTCCCCTTCTGCCTGGCTTATGCTGGCGTCCTTGGGTGGCTGCAGACTGTTGGGGCAGAGATGCTGAGGCTGATCCAGTGTGTGCACAACCGCACGGTAAAACCTCCTCCTGTTCCTCCCGAGCACGTTGCCGAGTTCAGCTGGGGCTGTCGGGAGCCTTGGCGAAGTCTCCCTGTGAGTAAGACCCATGCAATCCCTAAGCGAACGGATAAGGGCAGTCGCCCAGCCTGTGTTTCTTACACATCCAAATTTTCCCAGGGGCTTGCTATGGGGATGATGAGCTCTGGCTCCTGGTGTTTTGGGGTCTGTTCCCCTGCGCTGTGAGCGGTGTTTATTCAACCAGGGCATGCAACGCTGCCAGGCCGTGTTATTTCAGAGGAGCAGATGTGTTGTCCATTGCTGAGCTATTCCACGCTCCGCTTCGGTGGGGCCACCCTACATAGAGTAGGTGCAAACTTCAGCCCCGTGCCTGGGGTGCCTCGTCGCTCCCGGTTCTCCCCACCGGCCCCTGGCACTGGGGCAGGTCCCGCCGGTGCGGGGTGGCCGGCGCAGGGGTGCTGCGGCTGGGCCGGGGGAGGGTGGCTCTGGTTTATCACCCCCGGGTGGGAGTGCAGCAGCGATGCTCTGACCCCAGCGCTCGCCGCGCTGTTGCCGTGGAGATTGCGTGCGCTGTTGCTAGGCAGCTGAAGCATCTTCGCTTGCACACTGCAATGCCACGAAATTCTCAACTTTCCTCAATTCCTATCTCCTGTCTTTGATTTCGCAGATATGACTCCTTTGGCTCTTATCCCGCTTCATTCAATTGCTGCGATTTAACCCTATAAACCCTAAAAAGCCCACATGGCATTGCAAATAGGATTTATGGCAACGAATTCAGGGCTGAAGGAGTTAAAGTGGTTGGGGATAGACTACAGAGGAAATGATTTCTAGCAGATAAACTACTTAAAATGTTCTGGCATTCATGGAAGGGGAGGTTTGTGGCTGCAGTCTTTTGTTCCATCACTGATGGTTTGAATGAATAAAAACACAGACTAAAATGTCACTGCAAGGTAAGAAAATCAGCTTGAACGGGCCTAATTAATCTCTTTGGTTACGATATATACTTAGTTCTGTAGTATCCTCTGCTTGCGTTTACTGATTTTGATGTAGCATGTGAATGATAATTTAACTGTGGAGCCTGTCGTGTACAGTATTTGACTTATTTGGCTTGAATAATAAAGATATCAGCCTGTATTCTTGGAGTATACTGCATTAATCAGACTTGCAGGAATGATCACATGGTACTCTATCGCCTTTCCCTGTTAGCTGCTGCTTGTCAGCAGCTGGCTGAGCTGTAGGCTGCAGGCCAGTATCTGCATACCCTTTCTCTTCAGAATATTTCAAATATACTGTCTCGTCATTATGCATTTTGCTGCAGTTTGACAAACTAAATGGTCCTCCTGCACGTTAAGAAGATTATTTTAAATTTCAGAGCATTTGTGTAGTTACTAGGCCATGTATGCATTTGAAGAATTCAGGTAGGCTCTCTGTTTTATACATCAGTGTGCTTGGTTTTTGTTCTCACCAGGTTTTTGCTGTGTAATGTCAGTCAGCTCTACAGTTAGTTCTTCAATGTGTAAATATTTCTTGTGTTTTAAAATCTCTACCCTATGCATGGGGAGAAGTGCTTGAAGGGTAAGATGCAGGTAACGGTAGCTAACCGCATGATGAAGTGCAAAGCTGGGTAATTGATTATATCTTGCACAAATTTCATCGCCGTGCAGCCAGAAGCAACGAGTACAGTGTAGTTATAAATATAACCAGAAACTGTTCTGTTTAAAAGGGTCTTTGCTATTTTTGGTTCCGGAGAATCTGACAGATGCTCCTTTGAGATAGAATACTGATTGTGATAGAGAAGAGAAAATTGATGCTTGGATTGTATATAGGATTATATTTTATGCTGCTGCAGAGTATACATGCCTGTTTTTCATAATCTTGTAGCTGCAGAATTCCATATGAATTACCTTTAAAATAACACTATGGTTAAGTTTGTTGGGGTTGGTTTGTTGTTTGCAAACATTTGAGCAACTGTGATTGTTAGAGTATAACATTAGCACCTTTTATTTGATATTGGTTCTACTCAGTATTGCCTCTGTCCCCTCTCCTCCTCCATCCCCACCCCCAATGTAACTCCATCCTTATGCAAGTATTGAGGTCTCTTAAAACCATAACAGGTTTTTGAAGACATCAAACAGAATTTCTACCCTCACTATCAGAGTTGATTATTTTATCTGCAAGAAAACAGTATTGGACTTGAAAAAATTCTGGTCAGTAGTTGTGGGGTAGGGGGGTGTCTCACTTTTTTTTTTAATTTGTTTTGCTTAGTGTGTTCAGTTTCTTATAACTCGTGTTATAAAATTGTCCAGATAAAATGGTGACGATGTTGAAACAGCATTAGGGATCACCTCATGATATATTTGTCTCTATATCGTTATTACAATGTATCTTAAAAATTCCCTTTCCTTTTTGATTCAAAAAAAGAGATTGTCTGACCAAGTATGTAACTAGAGGAGAGGATGGATTGTCTCTGTGTACACTATGAGCATTCTGTACCAAATATTTTCAAATTAAACTTTCTAACCTCAGATGAGATACTACTAACATTATTTCTGCCTTTCGTTAAAGCATTTAATATATTGGCAATTTCCCTTATTTTGTGATTTGGTGATCGGTTCTATGTGGAAGTGAGTGGTGTTGAAAGCAGTAAAAGCAGCTACAGGACACCCCACCCCACCCCTGAATATCCTGATTCCAGACATAAGGGCTGGGGAGATACAGGCTGACCGTGTGTACATCTCCTGTTGTGAAATGCAGTATGATGCTGTCTGAGGGAAAAGATTTTACTAGAAGACCAGATAATGCTGTGTAACTGCAGTTGTCATAGGGCTGTCAGGAGATGCTTGAAATCTTGACATCGCTGATTGTTGGCATTAAATTAAGCTGCAAATGGGCCCCAAATTTACTGTGCCACTTACTATGCCCACAGAGTTATTTGTATTTCACCCAGTTGGTCGGGTCCCATTCTCAACAGAGTGAAACTCTCAATCTACACAAGAAGAAAAAAGGTGTTTTAAAAATTCTGTTTTAAAAGCCTTAGCTGTCTTTCAGTGGCTTTCCTAGACATCTTGGGCCAGGAAGACACCTACTTTTATGGCAAGAATGGTCAAATGCTGATTACACACCCATTAGGCTTATTAAATTACTTGTCGTCCTCTCTTAGACTTGATTTGAAAATAGTATTAACATTTGACGTGCTGACTACTAGACCTTTTCTTTTAAATCTTCTGCACTGCTAGGGCTGCGGTTTCTGTATAGAAGCGTTTAAATGGCATTTATTTTATTAGGCATTTCAGTGGTGTTTTGTTAAGGTTGTATCTGCATGTTGATTTTTTTTTTTATGGTATGATTATTTTCCTGCCTGTTGCTATATTACATTTTGATGGGATCAAAACATATCTTGCGAGATAAAGAAAAAAGAAGGGTCTAGTTGAGCAGCGGGGTGGAAGTCCCACTCCCATGGGCTCCTGGAAGCAAAGCTGATGTAGCAGTAGATGGCACTCTTCTCTGGACTGGTGGCCCCTGGTCCTTGGCGGCCCCACACTCTTTACAGGTGCCATTTTCCATGAGCATAAAACATAAGCTTCCATTCATCTGTCATCTTAACTTTGACCTGCAAGCAGATGCTCGCATGCATGTTGCAGAAGCATGCCTGTTTCCGTCTTCCGGTGCACCTACAGGGTTTGAGTACCCAAGTATCTAGAGAAGTGGTGACCCCACTGGTGCCTGCTCATGCAAACCCATGCATGTCATTTCTGTATATGCCGTTCTGCATTTTTCTTTCTGCCTCCAGGCTGGGCCTTAAAGACCCGCAGGACTCCCTGGGTGGGCGGTGGGGGCTGTGGCACCCCGGCCCAATGCCAAGAGGTGTCACTGCAGACTGGCTGCCCGAGTTCCCCCTGCGGCTTCAGTTTGATGCAGCCTTCTTCACTTCCCCAGCCAAACAGTGCCAGGGTATTTTTGTGAAGTGTTAAGCGGCTGCTGGACCTCTCTGCAGGAGTGTCTCACTTCAGGGCTGGATAAGTGACCCTGGTGTGCTGTTTGTGAAACACTTATTTGTAAAGCCCTTTGGCATGAAATATTACCCCTGTGGTTACTGCTGGATGAACAGAGACTTAAGCCTCAGAAAAAAAAAAGGGGGTAAATCCATTGAATAATCTTACAGTTCCTTGCATTGGCCAAGCTTGGTTTGTCTTCCTCTTGCAAAGAACTTCTATTCCCTGAAAAACTTTGATTGCTTTTGAAGCGAGGGTTAAAGGAGCTAAGCCCCTTCTCAGTTTATATAGGCTGCTGCTATGTGATACCAGTTGGGTCCATTTTCTTACTGATTTTCTGCACCGTCTTCATAAAACCCCACATCTTGCATACATTTTGTTTATAATTGGAGGTAACATTGTTCATCAGCCACATTTTTATGATCTCTTGCTGACTGCAGTGTTGTAAGATGACTTTGCATGTGAAGCCAACAGGAGGATGGTACACTTGGCCACAAGCAGTACTCCTCGTTTGCTATGTTCAGATTTAGCTCTCTAGGGGCAGAACACAAATGCATTTTCTTTTCTTTTGTTGCCATGCCTTTATCTTTCTGGGATATTACTTGGTATTCTCCGCAGTGAGCTAGTGTCTGTCTATTTCTGATACACCGCCCACCATGGCATCGCAGTATTTTTAACTGCATCTTCTATTCCCCCATCCACCAAGCAAAACTGAGAACGCTACAAGGAGGAAAATGAGTCTCTCAAAGTAGGCTTGCTATGAACAGAGGAAACAAAGCCTATTGATCAATAGAAAGCAAAGTTCAAAATGAACGTAAAGCATTCGGGTACCGTGGTGCATGTGGAACCTCTCCCCTGCTGACCCCCAAAGCAGCGGCAGTCAGGCGGTGCCTCCTGGGAGCAGGGGATCCTCCGTGTCTTTGGGCAAACACAAGCGTGGAGTTTACCTTACCTATAAGCATTTCGTGATTGAGTTTAGCTGCAGAACTGGAACCGAACCCAGGAGTTCTGACACCTAAGCCTGTCATTTCACTACTGCCAAACTGAAAACCGAATACCCCAAGTTAGTAACGAATTCCGGTTTTAATATGATTCTGCAAATCCAAATTCCGGCGGCGGGTGCCCATTGAACGCTGCTCTGACTTTGGCTGCAGCATTCACCTCATTGCGGCCAACAGTTGAGATACCTCCAGGGTAGGTGGCACCTTTATTAAAGCGCACTATAAAGGGTGAGCACGATTGTTTTGTAAAGGTGATCATGATACTAAAACTTGAAGGCAAGTGGCTTTTCCTTCCCCCTCCCCCAAAGAGGTAGCAAGATGATTTATGGAAAGGACAAAAGGCTGGTGCTCCAAAGGGATGCAGGCCTGTCTCCTGTGGCTTTTGCTGCTGAAAATTCCTAAGAAGTAGGCCTTTTAAATAATCCTAATTTTCAGAAGTGCAACTGTAGTCTGAATAGTCAAGCAACTTCAGGAAGCTGTAGATGAGGCACTTGAAGGGATTTGCTTGTGTCACGAATTGCTCTTTAAAAACAACAAAAAAAGATCTGCTGTTCATTTCTACAAGAAATATGATCATATTGATGAACAAGAAGCATCAGAAGAGTTGCCAAAAGACTATTTCAGTTGCTACAAGAGTGTAGCTTTTGTGGAGAGGGGTGATGGGGTTCCAGCACTACAGAGAAGTGGAACAAATTGTTGTTCCAAGTCGGTGACTCTGACCTCCTAGGTTAGATGGAGCAGCTAGTGAAAAACACACCAAATAGTACAGTTAGTCTTTTCTGACAAGAATGAAAAAGAATCAGGGAGTAATTGTTGCTGAAGTCAAAAGGTGTTAAAACGAAAGGGAGCAAACAAGTTTAAAATGGAGAAAACCCAAGGATGGTATTTTGGCAGACCATAATTGGTTGCAGTGTGTCAGCCCCTTCTAACCTGTGTTGCTGAACTCACCGACCGCATTGTCATGTTCAAAATATCCTTTAGGTGCTTAATAAATAACCACAAATGTGTGAACCTAAAAGCTTGAAGTGGCCAGCTCAGCTTCAGCAGACAAGTGAAGCTGCAGGCCTGCCGAGTCTCTGCGTGCTCAACGCTTGCTCCTCGATGGACTACGTCCACCAGTGAACCAGTTGGCTGTGTTCCTCTCTTTTGTCTTTATGTGGATACAGCGAAATCAAATGCAAAACGTGATAAAAATACATTGTTGAGACAGAAGCTTTTGATTACATGCAGGAATTGGCAAGTCTAGTCGTTCACGTTGCAAATGTGAATATTCCATATAGAATCATAGAATCATTAAGGTTGGAAAAGACCTCTAAGATCATCGAGTCCAACCGTCAACCCAACACCACCATGCCCACTAAACCATGTCCCTAAGCGCCTCATCTACACGTCTTTTAAGTACGTCCAGGATAGTGACTCAATGATGCATGTGCCTGGGGGGGGCAAGTTAGGGTTCCTGTAAGATCCATAATTCCTTTTGCATCTTTCTTCACTTAAGAGTTCACCCTTCAGTTTGTGACCAAGAGGCTAAATTTTCTGGGTCTGTTCTGAAACAAACTTGCACTAAATTAAAAAAAGAGGAAAAGGACCTAGTTTGGGTTGGGTTTTTTTCCTGAAGATAGTTGCCTGAAATCTGCCTTTTGATATTTGAAATTGATTTTAGATACTTGATTTTTGGACAGTTGTTATTTATCCACACAAGGCATACACCCTGAGGAAATGTTGCTTCCTTAAACAGCCGATTGAATCAAATGTTTTTGCTGACATATTTTTCCCTGTGAGAACTGACGCCGCAGTTGCCACATATTTCAGTGGTTTAGCACAGATACATTTGAAGGAGAGGAATACTTCTGAGGCAGTAATACGAGAATACCGTTGCGGGGAATGAAGATAAGCACATACTATTCTCATAGTGGCTATGTTGTAATATTTCTGCTGAAGAGGAAAATAACTAGAGACTCTTTGTTAGAGTTGGTGGGGTTAGGTTTGGCCAGATTTTAAGAAGAAAATATTCCGGTGCCTGAGAGTATAATCTTATCCCAGATATAAATATGAAAGGAGATTTATCCCAGGATATTTATTGGACTAGAGTTGCTCCGGTGGGTAATTTCCAGTCACATTAAAATCAATGTAAATTGTCTGTGGGGGTGTCTTTAGTGCCTGAAACTTGGGGCTGTCTCTGGAAGTATGCAGTACTCCCATCTTTTCTGCAGTCCAACTGTCCACCCTACAGAACAACTGTCTCACTGGTGCCAAAGACTTGGTTAGGCTACCTGAGATCTACTGCAGTACTACTCATTTCCAAAACCAAGAAATTTCCTCTCTGTTCCCTTTGCCTTCTAGGCGTGGTAACCTGTTTTTGCATTCTTCTGTTGTCTCTCTCATCTTCTATAAATGTTTATTCCCTCCCTTTTTTTAACCACCCGTGTAGTAATATTCACAAACAAGAAGTGGCTGCTGTTGTTTAATGAGGATCCAGACACACTTTTCAGAACTGAAGATAGTTATCAAGACACATGGAAATTTATGTCAATCTTTAAAATGAAAACAAACACATGAGTACAGATGGCTTCTTTAAAGAGCAGAATTTTTGATAATTTTTAAATACACCTATGGGCATCCATTAGAGCAAGTCATTCTCAGTCCTGCCTGCCTCTTTTAAGCCTTAGTGTAAAGTCTATAAAGATTTGAAGCAGTTTAGCTGAACTTCTGTGGAAAACAGCTGCTGCCCACTGCTTCTTACCTGCAGTGCCAGCTTCTTAGGGGTGGATGCTTGATTTTGCTATCCTAGTGTCTTCTGGAGATGCTGATTATCCCTGTTCCTGCCGTTAACTTCAGCCACAGGACGGCGTGGATGTCCGATTTCCCTCTTGCCTTTTATTGTGCAGCAAGGCCAAACAGATCACATTGTTGGTCTTGCTATTTCTGCTATTCATAAGGTAGATACAGGATATGGGGGCTTCTTCCTGTGATGCATTTTAGTCCTTAAAGGTCATCAGTGCCTTTGATGGGGAAAACTTTTTCCCTACTTATTCCAGCATGAGTTGGGCTGGACTCCTGACCTTGTTCTCCTGGGAACGGGTTTGATTCCTGCAGGAGTCAGGAGCACAGAGCTGGACGGGGTGACCCGTGCCTCTCTCTTTTTGCACAGGAGGGAGGGTAGGACCTCACAACATCATCTACTAGGAGAAGCTGGCTACACATAGCATCAGCTTGAACCCCATCCTTATAAGCTTTGTGTTCATCAACTAAAGGTGGAAAAGATACGGTGCTTACGGGGAAGAAAACACTGGCAGGAAAGGTGATGCTTCATTACTAGAAGCACTTTTCATCTGAGGACCTCAGTGTGCTTTTAAGGAGTGAGCCTTTCACTCTCCCATTGAGATTTTGTGCGAGAATAGGCAGAAACTTGGGAAAGTTGCTCCCTGCCATTCCTACACAAGAGCCTGTGCCCAGAGCTGTATCTCAAACCCTCCTTTAGCTGTAAGATTTTTGCAAGCCTGATGCCTTGCATCCTTGGAGACTTTCTGGGTAAGGTTTGTCCATGCACTTATCCCAGCTTGGGATCATACGATGTTGTGTGTTTTAGATCAGCTGCTTGTAAAATGAGGTTTAAAACCCCATGATTTAAGTGGCTCATGCTTCATGAAGGTGTCTTAAAACACACACAGAGGAAAAAAAAAAAAGGAGCTGATGGTACAGTTGAAAAATCAAAGTTCAAAACAAATGCTGAAGTTTCTTCATATTAATGTGCTGTTGTGTTGGCTCATGAGATTACACAGAATTAAAATCAAATGTTTGGAGTTTCTTCCCTTTAAGGTGATATATATATAGTTGCAGATTACTAGCTGACCAGCAGCTGGCGAGCTTCTTCATGCCACCCAGGGGGCACATGGGTAGAGTTTCATGCTTTGGACTGCATAGCACAGCTGGGTCTATCTCCTTTGGAAACCATTGCTGCCTCCTGCTAGAGACAAATGTTGCGCAGGTAAGGTTACGAGAAGACAAATTTGTCCATTGGGTGTTTGCAGTATTACCTTTCAAAAGCGGTTAGAGAAAGCTGACACTTGGTCTCTCCTCATTGTAGCTAGTGTAGAGCAGGGGAAGGTGAGGAGAGTGAAAAGTCTGTGCAATAGCCCATTTCTTTCCATCTAGGTGCCATGAAAGCAAAGCTGAGCTCTGAAGAAGAAAGGAGGTGACCTGGGTGAGGGAACATAGAAGAAAACTTTCCCAGGCAAAAGATGTGTGTAGCAGATGGAGTTGATATTGCAAAGTGCCATGAAGTTTGGGGGATAACGGTCCAACAAAGGTGATTGCTAGGCTGGGCTCGAGGATGACGGCTCTGTTTCACAGACGTAGAGTTGAGGGTTTGAATCTGAAGCTGAATGAGAATACAACTTTTCCAGCTCTTCTTTGGTGAAAGTGCACACTTTGATACTCTCCATTGTAGTGTGATTGTTTTGGTGTGGATCCATCGGCAGCGTGGTGTCCCCGTGTTGGTTCAGGATATGAAGACTTAAATTAAAATTCTACTTTGCCTGATTCTGGATGATGTGGGATGAAAAACCGTTCCTAAAATCACACAGAGTTGGTTTTAAATCTGCATTGTCCACATCCTAGGCAAGTGTCTTAGGTATTTAGCTACAGAGCATGAGAGGTTGTGCTGTCTTTATGGAAACTGATGTATTTCCATAAAACATGCTATTGTAGTGCTGTTGTAGTCGTCATGATCTAGGGATGTAAATGAGGCAGTGTTCAAAGGGAAAGGGAATATCTTTTATTAAACCAACTTCTGTAACTGGCGAAAACAGCCACGCTTGTGATTACACAAGCGCTTTACAGATCTGAACCAGAAGTTTCAAACAAAGAAATTAAGGAAATATCAAAGCCACCCAGAAGAAGGATAATTCTCTGAAGTAAAACTTCTGCTTTTCTTTTCATTAAAGTATCAATTCTTAGCAATGTTGTAAAGCCTCAGACTAATTTCCCATTAAAATTGTCTGTGGGAGAGAAGGAAAAAGGGGGAAAAAACAAACTTTTGCTTCAGACTGAAGGGGGGTTTGTATCAAAAAGCTTGTCCTTTTTTCTGACTGTAAGAATTGGTCTAATAAGAGAACTACTCCTGCAAACCTTGCCTCCAGAGATTGTCTTTGCTTGATGAGACAGCACTTTTTGACGTAATTTCATGCTAACTGCATTTCATGTAGTTAACACTGTTCTGCCCAGCTAGCACAGCTGCTGTTGGGCAAGGGGCTATTTCTTACCAAGTTGCATTAAAATGGAAGTAACAGATAAGACTCTTTTTGACATCCATTAGAAATTATTTGAGATCAAAGTCACATTCTTCTTTTAATTGGGGAATGGAAATCTAAGAACCATATTTCAATAATCAAGAAAAATTCGTTTTACATGGATCAGATTTTCACAAGAGTATGTGTCGTCTGCTCTGATTATTCCGGGGAGGAGGATCAGCTATTTACGTAGAAAATTGTCCTTTGTCTTTAAAGGCTCACATAGATGTGGAATATTTTAATTATTTGAAAATTTATGTTTGTTTTTCAGTGCTGAACAATGTGGAAAATGTGATTCTAAACTTGTCTGTGCGTATTGCAGAATGGAGGGAACAGGCATTATGACCCTAACATTGTAGAAGCTGCTATTTTCTTAAATCTGTGATTTTTCAGTGCATCATGTTGCAGGAAAATAAGACTGATAATGTGTTCCATAGGAACACACTAAAACTGGCAAGCTACAACATCCCCTGTATGAGTTTTACATCATCAGTAAGATGTATCAGTAAATGTTTGCAATTGGCGGAGCAGTATAGGTAGGCAATGGTGGTCAAAGCCTTTTCAGAAGCACATACAAGAGGGACAAAGTCAAGAAAAAGTTCACTTGTAACCCAGAAGGATGCTGTTAGAGCAAATCAAATGCATTTTGCTTGGGATCTTGCCACCAGAGAAAGAGGTTCTTGCCTGGAGCCTGTGCCTTAGGTCACATGCAGTTACAGTACCGCTTGGGCATAAATAAATGCATGTCCCAGTTAAGCCAGATAATTGCACCATCACTATATGTCCTTTGAAAATAGAGAATACAGCCCAAGCTTCACCATCTTTCAAAGCCAGTAAGGCAGTCCTTATTGGGTCAAATGTAGGCGTGCTATATGGTGCAACTGGACTCATCCCGTTACGGTGTTGGGACATTTCAGTTGCAAGAGAAATAGCAAATGATTTAGGAATCCTAAGTACTTAGTAATACAAAGGGTGGGGAAAAACCCACGACCATCTTTGGAAAAGGTTCACCATCCTTTAAAGCCAGTAAGGCAGTCCATTGGGTCAAATGTAGGCGTGCTATATGGTGCAACTGGACTCATCCCGTTACGGTGTTGGGACATTTCAGTTGCAAGAGAAATAGCAAATGATTTAGGAATCCTAAGTACTTAGTAATACAAAGGGTGGGGAAAAACCCACGACCATCTTTGGAAAAGGATCACCCTCAAAGCTTGCGGATGACACTTCGAAGACTGTACTGGCTTGTTAGACAAGACCATTGGTGCTAATAATAGGTAACGCATTCATGTCAATAGCTCCCCTATAGTCATATTTAGCTACTCTATATAACTAATGGTCTTTTCCAAACTAGTCAAACAGCATAGGCTCATTAAACAAAGATAGGCACTTATTTAAACTATTTATAAAGTGCAATGTGAAGAGGAGGAGAAAGAAAACGTCCTGTTACAGAAGAAGGTGAAAATGAAGTACCTGCAGGGTACAGCATATGTAAGGTATCTAGGTAATTTTGCATGAAAAAGAGATCTGATTTGTTGTGGAAAATCCTGACATTGCTGACAAAGATGTAACAATATCCTAGTTTTTAAGGTTGAAGTAAGAGAAAATCAATCCTGAAATACGATGTGATTTCCTAGCACCGAGACTTAGGAAATGGAGGGGTTGTTCAGAGGGGGACGCCGTGCACTTGGCATCGCCTCAGCCCCCGCTGCAGTTGTGCTCCTTTCAGGTACCATTTTCTCCCCCCAGAAGCCATCACATCTACGCAAGCGTTGGGTGTGGGTGTGAGCTCAGTCCCTGCAGCTTCCCACGTCCCTTCTGAGCTCCGGCACGCTTGTGTGACCCTGGGTCTACGTCAGGGTAACTTCGATTGCCAAATACTGGGGATTTCAGCTGGCTGCAGTTGCGCGCGTGGGCGAGGAGAGAGCGAGGGGTCAGATTCGGACCGGTTTTCCCTGTAGATGCGCGATTTGGCTTCTGAGGTCTGGAATGTGTTTTGCTTTGCTTTTTTGGTTTGTTCTGTCTGAAGGATCTGAGGTCGGTCTGGCTGGCCAGGGGATACGCCGAGGATGGCAGCCCCAGTTTGGGGGCACAGGCAGGAGCCGGGCAGCTCGTTTGGGGTACCACCAAGGTCGGAGAGCCTGCTACACATTTACTTCTTGGGGTTTTTCCCCCATCAGTTTCCCCAGTATGTGTTGTGATCCATGTACAGCACTCAGCTGGTCACACTTCGCCAAATTAAAGTTTCTGGTGTGTTCTTGGGACCTCTGAGATTTTAAAATCCTTATCTGCAAATTGCATGTATGTAAATTACATGTATGTGAATTAAAACAACTAATCTATGAACTCAGTCAGGTCTTTTAGTTGTTTGTCAGTACTTTAAAAGGGTGATACAGAGCCTTTTGATGGGTACCATGAATACAAACTTGAATTTTAAGAATGCATTTTGAGACATACTGGTTTATACTTTACTGAGTCCATCTGGTAGAGGAGCTGTTGAGAAAATCCAATGCAAGGGAAGCAAAACCCTGCCATTGCGTTGCTACAGTGGAAAAATACACACCGTACTGCAGCTTTGCACTTGTGGTTTAAGATGATGATGAGCAGAAAGCGTATTTCCAAGGCTTTCTGTGTTGAGCAGATTACTTAAACCCAGATTCCTTCAGATGTCTGAGCTCAGCCATGGAAGCATTAAGTAAAAAAGTCAGAAACTTGACTAAAACTGCTCACTGAAACTATTAAACTTTAAAGGAGGCAATGAAGCAAGGATTAGATGTAGCTGGGTGTGGAAAATAGCTGTGGAAACAGGTGTGGCTTGTCACTTTGAGTTTTATTTTGATGTTCAAGCAAGCTGAGGCAAGCGGGGACAGAGCTGGTGGAGAAGTGAGGAGGCGCAGGTGCACTGGCTTTGCTGGAATGGCAGCCTCTCACACCGGTGCTTGCTGCAACCCCCAGAAACATGCATCACTGGAAGCCATTCATCCAGGAACACGGACTGGAGGAGTCATCTGGTTTTTTGTAGTGTTTAGTGTGCAGACTCTAGTCTTCAATCCAAAACCTCTGTAATCTTGAGAGAGGATCAAATCTGACAGTGACGGTTGTGCCAGAGAACTGAGGATTTGTCTCTAATGCTGTGATTTAGTGCAGATGCCACCAGAAATGGTGCATGTGTGCCTGCGGACACGGGGCACTGTGCTTCAGACCACGAGCATCGCAGCGTGGTGCCCGTCAGGAGCTCTGCCTGCTCCTCACTGAGGACAGCCCTGCACGAGGGCTGGAAGCTCTCACGGGGCAGGGGGGTCTCTGTTTAAACAAAAAGGGGCAGCAGAGCAGTGATGTGATCACAGGGACAGGGGAAAATTCACATCTGGTGAGTAACTGGGCTGAAACTGGTCTCCACTGCTGTCAGCGGTTGCTTTCGCTGCAGCATGTATCCTTCATGTCATGAGTGTGGCTGCAGGAGCCTGCCTCGGCGCTTGCACTCCTCCAGAAGTTTTCCTTGCTGTCTCCTTCCCCGCAACGTGGCGATGCGCAGGCAGCAGCCTGCCTTGCTGGTGGGGTGCCCCGGGTTTCTGCAAGCCACGGAAACTCAGTCCCATGACGTTTTCCAGTGAGTGGTATTATGTGGCAATAATTAAAATGAGCAGAGACATTTTCATCCATAAATGTCAAAGAAAAGGGAAGTAACTTATCCATGTGTTAAAGTCAGAGAAGTGGAGGTACAGGGTGTTCTAAATCCTGAGAGTGGCACTGATGAGCGAGATCCTGGCTCCAGTGGCCCTGCTGTTGTGGGTCTCTCTGGTCCAAGGACGCCTTCCCTCTGAAGCGTAACTGTATGGGTGTATATATACATATACATACTTACATGTCTATATATTCTTATGTCTGTATTTCTACATCATGCTATAAATGGAAGCTGTTTTCAGATAAAATGAAAGCTTTTGTATTATGTGAGCACTTTCGTTGCTGGGGTTGTGAGAATAGAGGATGGAGGCAATGACACTTCGTTTTGATTTCTAGCCCAAGTGACTGCATACAGTCATTCAAGTGTGGCTTCTAGACAGGAATTATCCATACTTGTCCATTAGATTTCACAAAAGGCTGCAGATTTGTTTACATTACCGAAATTCAAATCCATTTGTCTGCTAAACTTAATGGCAGAATGTGTGGGCTTTTATATATATATAGATCTATTTATATATAGCCATATTTAGGCAGAAAGCAAAAATTATTTTTTTTTCATTAGTACATGATTTTAACAGGCTACAAGAAAGGGAACATGGTGATATATTTGCAAAGTGTCAGGTCAGAAGGTACAAATCCCAGAGAAATAGGCATGTGAATACCACTGAGAAGGACTATCCAAAAAAAAAAAAAAAAAAGCATATGCAAATTAATTTCAGCTGTTTTAAAGGTAAATATCAGATAAATGCTGTCTGTGTAATGGTAACCAGGATAGTGTTCATATGATAGTTAATAGTATCTCTGTTTCGATGAGAGACACTGGAATCCCAGAACACTTTAAAGATGTTCATCAATTAAGACTCAGCGTTCTTGCAGATTTGTTATAATTATCCCTACTTTGCAGTTAGTAGGAAAGATGAGGTTAAATGACATGCCAAATGTCAGATTCAAGATTAGATGTAGTACGGGGAATAGGGATCATGACTCAGACTCTTACACACCATAGTCTTAATTCAAATATTTGAAACGGAAAGAAAGACCTTGCTTGTTGGGAATTCAGATTTGAGATCAGTCTTCAGAAGGCTGGTTGCCTTCTATTTTTGTCTTTTTTCTGCAGTGGAAATTAGCCCCACTTTCAGCCCTGAGAGGATAAGCAGTGCTGTGGATGCAGTTGTGCAGATGTCTGAGATGGGCTTCATTTCCCCCAACTCTGAACGTCTACATCCGACTGGGTCCCTGTAGACTCCTTGTGTAATCAATGGAGAGAAAAAGCTGCTGCTAACGTGATTCATCTGACCTGTTTTAGCCGCCTACTTTAGGAGTAGATGAAGCATGCTGTAGAAACACTTTTATTTCTCCTGATTTTAAGGGAGTCCAAATGAAGAACTGAAACTTAGAGGCTGTATGGGCTGGGCGAGGTGAAGCAGAACTCAGGACAGTGTAAGCATCTCTAATATGTCATCTCGCCCACATTGTGGCTTACAGCAGTCTACCTTTTTTATAGTGGGGTTTCACATGTGGCACTTTCATTTTCTCATCATCTTTACTCCAGCTTCTGGCCCCTGGGTTTTAACATCCATTAGATTTAACTACAGTTTTAGAGAACAAATGTGGAAGTGACCCAGGTACTGTCTCATTGACTTGGGTGAGATCACAGCTTTGAATTCGGTTTATTGCTTAAATGCATCTTTTTGTTTCAGGAGATGGAATAAATAAGCTCCCTTGTAAAATGTGATGTTAGCCAAGACAGAACTTGGCTTCTGACTGGGGTACAAGCAGAAAAATACAGCATGGCTTCAGTGTTACTTGGGGTGTTTCAGGCAGCTCTGATTGCACCTCTTCAAACAAGATCACCTCTTGCCCTCTTGTAGCGAACATTTAGCAGTTCTGTTCTTTGTTTCTCTGATGCTTACCGCATTCCCCAGGATGTTCTTGTTCTTTAAGTTTACTTTAAATTCTACTTCAAATGTATTTCTAATGCAGTGCCTGTGATGCTTACACAGCCATTTGAAGACCACCTTTACGGGGGTACCCTAACCACTATTACATCAATATTCTCAGGTTGATTTATCCTAACTGATACTGCATGTCCCTATGTATGCATACAGACTATTTATAAAAGCCCTCCTTGTATGCTAAGCTGTATGATGTGCCTTGTAGTTTGCCAGCATTTTTTGGGCTTTGGCTCTATTTTGGACATGTAATAGCACCTAAACCACAGAAATGTCTGTACTGTGGTGTCAGGAAGCTTTCCAAGGGCAAGGTGTGTTTAAAAGTCCAAAGAGCTACTTGTGCCTGGGTAGTAAAACCTATCCAAATGAAGAAGACTCTGAGAATAGCTTCCTTCATGATCTACCTACCTGCCCATTGGGATGCTGGGGAAGTTGTGGAGAGAGTTGCAGGGGGTTTAAGAAGGTTCCTGGTGTAGTAAACAACTGAAACATAGAAGTGGATATGTCAAATTGTATGCTGAGCTTCTCCTGGTCTGTGACTTACACTGACAATCTGTAACTTTTGTCATCTCAGTTGGGTGTTATTGTCTATACTATACTAATGAAACTGGGATAGCTGACGTTTGCCTGAAACCATTTGTTTTTCCAAAGTGTTTTGTTTTAAATGTCATCCTAGACCAGCCTAGTTTCACTGGTGCAGTAGTTCCCAAACACTAAAAAGGAAATTCCCTTCAAGAAAATAATCCCTGTGCTCCTGTCAACATCATCTCATCAAAGTCTCAAATTGTTGGCACTTTGTGTAGAGTAACAGGGGATCTTCTCCATGCAGTACTACTTTATTCCTGTCCTGGGTCTGGCTTTTAATTCAATAACCAGTGAAATAACAGGGAATAGTGAAAGCAAACAGCTTAAGCATGGAGCTTGAGCACGGTTCATGCTTTCTGAGAACTCGGGAAGGTGGGCCCATTACGTCCAGTTTACATTTTAAATCCCTTCTCACAAGGATAACTAATAATTTTGTTTTAAAAGTTGAGCTCCAGGAGAAAAAATCCCATATTCCTTCTTACACCTGACTAAGCTTTTGCATCTCGCTACTCTGAGAGATGCTGTCATGCTTTTAAAAGTGCACGTGAATATCCTAAGCCAATAGTTACAGCAACTGAGCCTATGTTGAACTGGAGGCCACAATCACCTACATGGCCCAGGAACTGATCTCTTCTCCCGTGTTCTTGCCAGTTGCAGAGTGACTGAACTTGGCTGTTTACTGGGGCATGCTTCCAACTGTCTTATCAAATATTAAGCAGATGAATGTGTAAATAATTTTTAATGTTACTGTGCTAACATCTTTATCGCAGTTATAAGGCATTAGTTGCTGTCCCTTTACTAAGAGTGGTCTGGTTTTTGATTTTTTTTTGTTTAATTTGGAAATGAATTGATAGTTCTCTTCTTATCAACTAAGGCATGAGAGAGAATGAACTTCAGTGAAATCAAGCTATAATAAAACACATAATCTGTTTGACTTAGTTTTAAAGAAGGCAGTTGTTTAAAGCAGCTGGTTAAGTACACAGATGTTCTGGTTGAGGGCAATCCAATATTAAAATGGCATAATGTGGCAATAAATTCTCATTTTAAAATGAATGGCTGACAAAAGAAATATTTAGTTAAGCACCCTACCCTTAATTATAGTGGCAGATATTTTTCTTCTAGAAGCATGTGTTCAAAAGGTGCTGAACAACTGAGCCTTCTTTCTAGCAGAAAACGCTGTGTTGCACTTCCTCAAGAAAGAAAAGATGCATTCACTGGCTTGCTGGACTCAATTCCCCCCTGCGAGATTGCTGCCTAAGTCTGCAAGTGAAATGACAGTGGCTATGCAGAGAGGTTTTATTCATCCACAGACATAAGAAGGGTTGTGAAGTCATATACGAAAAGAAAGCTGAAGGTAATGTGCTTGTGTCAGGGTCCTGCTCCTCTAAAGGGACCAGTAAAGTTGAATTCTTAAGCTGGGATGGAGACCAGCTGCCTCAGTGAGTTTCCTTGTCAAGACTGGGCTTTTGATTGTAATATTTTACTCGTTGTCATTAATGCTTGCCCAGTGAAGCACGGAAGTGTCGGGCTTTCTCTCCCGCTGCAAAAGAGGAGGTTGACTTATGTAATTTCCTTGCACTTCATTTCTTTAAATTTGCACAGCTGCCCTCTCGGGACTGCAAAATCCCTGGCCCTAGGGCCAGCCAGTTTTGGAAGCTTCTAAATGTCAAGTCTAATCTCAGTTTTCTTTCTCTTTTGAAAATATGAAGTTTCTTGACTTTTTGCTAGCAGAGAAAATTGAATTATTCCCAGTTAGTGAAATGTTGGTGCCGTATGTTTCTGGGTTAAGATAGGAGAGAGAATGGAATGTAACTATTTCATATTCCTATAACAATAAAAAGAGGCATGGTGTCTCCAATTAACCAACAGTAACTTTCCTTCTTCTTATCACAGTGCTCTGGCTTTATACAGGCCTGTTCTCTTCTGCAGCCTCCAGCATCAGGAGCTCTTTACAGCCTGCCCTGACAGTTCAAAGACCAGGGTATTTGTATTGCCTTGTTCCCGAGATGAGGGCTCCTCACAGAAGGCACCCAAGAACCTGTGGGAAAAGGGAGAACATGGGGTACCAGAGTAGTTAAACCTACAGGAGAACAGTACAAAGAGCAGTTGTGGGTATTTTCGCATTCCCTCTTTTGGCTGCCTGATTTGAAGCCATTACTGGAATAAAGACCCAAGAGTCTAGCCAGAAATAGAAGGTAGGAGGGTAAGTGGCATGAAAAGTTTAGTCTAGGACTTCTAAAGCCTTCTGAAAGTAGGAAACCACTCGTCTACCATGGCCTTCCCTGTCTCAGCCTCCAAGACTTCCTCCCTTGGTGCGGATCATTTTTTATCCCTCCTTGAGCCCCACCAGCTGTCAGTTCATCACTTTTAGCCCCAGGGCTGGCATTTCTGCCTACCTTCCCTGCCTGTCAGCTATCTGTCATTGACTTCAAAAGTGCTAGTAAAACCTTCTGCACCTGTCAGTGGGGATGTGGTTGCCTATGTATCAGTAGACCGTTGTCTGATGCTCCCTGGCAGCGTGGGGTTGTGCAGAGACTATGAAACTCATCTGGGCAGATAGCGGTCAACTAAGCTGAACTTAGTGTCTGCATTGGCATGATCACAGCTTCATTAGTGACAGGATAACTTTTAACTGAGTTGTATGCACAAAACTTGAAGTCACACTTCTCGTTTGCAGGAGAGGTGCAATATTTGTCCTTCTGCCATGCTGGTCTGTGAAACAATTTGTCTTTTCTACACCGATGTGCGTCACCCAATCTTGTTTTGATTTACTGGTCAAATTTTCTAGAATGTATCATCACAGAAAGGCCCCATGCGTCTCAGATTATTGTGTTCTTGCTGCCTGCTTGCGTGGTCTTAGAGGCACTGATAAGAAGAGCCTGTTCTAGCAGTGTTGTGTCTTGGCTCAGCCTTTGGAGAGCATGAGGCATGTAAGACATGTAGGAACTCTTCTCTGAGTTTGAAGAACTAAGGTAGAAAATACTGACCTCAGCAACTTCAGCATTTTAGTGCAGAACATTGTGGGATTTATTCAGATTCCCACCCCTTTTACAGAGGCCTAGAGTCAGGATGGGTTTCAGAAAGGAGATGGTGGGATGCGGTGAGTGGATTGGGAGCAGGGGCTGGGGAGACCTGAGTTTTCTTCCTAGGTTTGTGCTAGCACTGGGGTGACTTTGGGCAAAACCGATTCCCTGTCTGCAAAATGGGGATAGTGAGACTCCTGGGGTGTAAACCTACTAAGATTGAGACACTCTTCTTTAGAAAACAGCTTCTACTTAGGTGTTTTTCTTTTGGATTGCCCCTCCTGGTCAAAGTTACTTGTATATTTACATGTCACACTGCTTTATAATGTGCCTTCCCAGCAAAGCCCATCTGTGGCAGGAGGTGAGGATATATAGGCTTTAAACATTCATTCAGATTTAACTACCTTTCCAGGAAAATATTTAAAAGTACTTTCTCCAGATAAGAGGTTTTCTGTTGCTAGATGTCTTGAAAATGAATGTGCTACCTCGGGGCAAATGCAGTATCTTCTTATTGCTCATAACATGGTTACTTTAAATCTTCTGCCTTTATTGAGAAAATTATTATCTTTGTTGAGGATTCCTCCATTAGTCTATCAGGGAGGCTGTTAGAGAAGTAGATGAGTCATGTGAAACCTTGTGTCTCTTGGTGCACGTTTGCAAACCTAATTTTAGTCAGTCTACTGTATTCTACTCTGCCAAAATTAGATAACATTGTTACAGCTATGCAAGTGTTTAAATCAAAAAGATTCTCCAGATAAATATAATTAGGAAAACCAGTTTCCTTTAGCTGTATTCAGTCGTGGATCACAAATACATCCTTTTTTTTTTTTTTTTGATAAGGTACCTAAATTTGGGTTTCTAAGACTGTTCTCAGATTCATTGGCTTCAGCAGCCTTTCCTGCAAGTCCTGAACTGTACACATCTCTAAATGTGTGTCTAACATTTCCTGTGCGTCTTCCTGCTTAATAGTAATTGTTACTATTACTACTGTATTCTAGCTGCAAATGTCCTCATGAGGCACAGCAGCAATCTTTAGATAAAGGTATCTTGACTTGTCAGCAAATTGTCCTGTTTACTGTTAATTTTTGAGATTTCACATTGCCTCCGTTATATTTGTATTTGAGCACCTCTTATACTAATGAATTTAAGTCCTTTGTCCTTGGGAAGTAGGGGATTTGATCCTCGTTTTGCAAATCCTGCTAGTCTTGCTCTCTAGCTGATCGGATGATCAGTGCTAGGAGAGAAGATTTGGATTCAAATCAGGACACGGACCCCAGTTTAACAGCGAACTTGAGTGCATACTTCAATTCAAAGCATGGGCCTCAAAGCTTTGTGATATCTTAGGGCTTAAATGCGTCTTCAGTGCTTTACCAAACTGAATTTAAATAATGTACAGAGTTACTCGTCCTTTGGACGCTTTTGTTAACTCAGGGTCCTGCTCCATGAATCCGATCTGAAGCTTATGCAACCCTGAAGACTGGTTGGTGAAGCTCACTGTAATGATGAGGTTAGGTGGTAGAGGTTGGGTAGGCACACTTGCCTATCTGGATACTTGGTGGTATTTTGTATTTACTTTCAGAGATGTGCATCTGCACAGTCCAACACTGTGAGTAAGAAACACCCTGGAGATTTTGTTGTTGTAGGTAAAAGAAAAGGGAGAATGGGAGACAGACAGAGGTGTCCATATGGTCACAAACTGAAGTGAATATGGACTGGGACAGGAGCAGGACCTGATGTGAAACATCAACTAAACACATCCGAAAAGGGAGAAGGAAACTGATAGCCTGTGCAAATTGGCTATTGAATGCTACATCTGATGCCATTGCAAGAGGCTTTTTGCAGTATTGGTTACTTCTGATTAGATTTGTGAAATGTACTAGATGACAACAGTCTATTTAAACATCTATTCATATTCTTGCTCTAATGTGTTTGAGAGTCCTGTGTGGATTATATTTGGTGTTGTGAGGACACACTCACACACCCTCTGTTCTTTCTTCCTTCTTCTTCTGGAACTCTTGTTCTGGTTTGTCAGCCGTGGCACCTTGCTCCCAGGATCTCTTTGGCTTTTTGTCTAAAAAGGACCAGACTTGAAGTCTCTGGACTCGTGTTTCCCTCCAAATGCTTATGTTGGAGGAATGAACTAAACTCACAAAATCTTCTTTGCAAGATGAGACTTCTTGCTCCTTCCCTTTCCTCCCAAACACATCATCTGCCCGCCAGCACGGGTTATCTTAGAGCAAGGTGTACTGCCTAAGTGTGGAAGAGGTAGATGGCTCCAAACAGCAGCGAGTGAATGCAGTGGTTAAAGAGAAGAAACAAGACTGGGCTGTCTCCCTAGTGTGCAGCCTGCACGGGGAATGTGTGACTCATGCTTTGGACGCCCATTTCACACTTCCCTGCAGCTGTGCCGCATCTCACGTGCCTACAGAGCTGTGTTGCAGGGCTCCTTGCAGGTTGGGATCCCACGGTTGCAGCTGGTCTGTGACCAGCCATCCAGCATGGCTGGAGTGCGGGGTCATGGAGCAACAGATATGCTGGGGTGTGTTCCAGAAGGAGACTTCTGCACTGGAAAATCTCCTAAAAATGTATCAACTAGCAACATCTTCATGCCAAAGAGGATCATCTTATCTCACAGTCAAGAGTGAACGTGGGATCTCGTCCTCTGGGATAGCAAGAAGCTGGCGAAGGGAGGTGGAAATCTCGCCCTCTTGATCCTTCAGACCTGCCCTCTCTTATCCTGTGGGTTTTTGCCTTTCCTTCTGCTGCCAGCGTCCTGCTATGTGCCAAGGGAGGGAAGCATCCTTGCTTCCATTGCACCTGTTGTCTGGGTAGACAGAGATTCACTGCTGTTGACATCGGTCCACAAGCCCTACAGTCTGTTAAAAGTTTCGTTTAAATAAACAAAGCATATTTTTAGTTGTACGCAATGTTTGGCCGTGGTAGCAGAGAGCTCTAGCAGGTGTCTTTAAGGCCTCTAGAAATGAAACAGCAATCCCCAAGCGGAATATGCAGTGGGCTGGGTGCTTAGCTAATGGAAGTTGGCCAGGCTCCACTGGATTTGACCCAGGACAACTAGATTAACACAAAAACAAAAAAACCCTACTTGTTTTCTTTCTAACAAGCAGTGACCCCTTCTTTCTGTCTCTCAGCAATCTGTCCTGCCCCTTCTTGCTGCATCTTTCCCCATCTCCGTTCCCCTCATCTTATCTCTCTTCCCTCCATGCTGCTGGGAGCAAACCTACAAACGTGCCAGTCTCTTGGCTGGAGTAACTCAAGAACAGTTTTGCCTCCTGGCCACGAGATATCCCAGGAAGCAAATGCTGCCTTTGGTTTTGCAAAAGGCTGGTGGAAAACTTGCAAGAGGCAGGGGAACTTCAGTGGCACATGCGTATAGCAGCTCAGTGCTGGGGCCAGCAAGTTGCGTAGAAGTGTTGGGATGGCACTGCAGGAGTGATCCTGTGAAGCTGGACT
This sequence comes from Fulmarus glacialis, assembly GCF_000690835.1. Lineage (NCBI taxonomy): Eukaryota > Metazoa > Chordata > Aves > Procellariiformes > Procellariidae > Fulmarus > Fulmarus glacialis. The sequence goes on from NW_009230176.1 coordinate 47,174, forward strand.
GCACATGACGTTATGAAGAGCTTGAGCAGCACGAGACCCTGGCGCAGCTCTTTGGCAGGTCTCATTCCTTGGACCGCATGCGCCGGCTGGGCACTTGCCTTCTGGTGGTGAAAGTGAAACTCCATCTACAAGTCCTAATGAAGGACCCGTTAGAGCTCTTCCAGGCACTAGTTGTGGCTGAACCATGTTGCACGTCCGTCAAGTGTATTGCTGGAAGAAGGGTGTCTCGTGAGCCAGCAGAGAAGGCTCAGATGGGAGGGTATCGCCAGTCTGGTGTCAGCTGAGTCAAGAAATAAAAAGCAAAATGCTTTATTCTCAGGATTTTTTAAATTGGATAAAAAAATGAGCAGGCAGTTAAAGACGACAGTTAAATGTGAAATAGAGAAGGTAATGGAGTTAACTGGGGATTAAAATTGATCTTGAATAGTGTGTTTGTAATTATTTGTATTTACCCTGGTGTCTCTGTTAGTGGGACTTTATTAATGGCATACTCAGCAGGCTTGTTTAAAATGAGGACTTTAAGCAAATAGCACTATCTTTTATTTTATAAGAGCTTTGAAATACGATACACAGCAGGAAAAACAGGTGTTGGAAGAATTGTAGGCAGAGAAAGCCATTATTAGATTATTTTCTGCCTTCAGTGGATCTGATTGATTACCTGATCATTATTCTGAACACTGTTTAGAAAAGGTGGGAGATGCAAGAGATGCAGTTTGTCCTTGAAGTCTTGCTATGGATGTTGAAATACTTCTATAGCTACGTGTCAATTCAAGGCTGGGCAGCTTCAGAGGTTGGGAGAAGGTTCTTTACTTGGTACTTGGTTAGAAGCAGCATCAGGTGGCAAATCATGAATGAAATCGGAAATCAGTACCTTTGTAAATGTGAATTATGGAAATAAAATTGATATATAGGTCTCATTCTGAATTGAGAGAGAAAGGTTTTATCAAACATGTGCTATTATTAAAACTAAATAATATGGAAATTCACCTGGGGTGGAAAGCCAATACAAGAAGGCAGCCTAGTAGAAGGATTTAGGGGTTGGGTTTCACCTTTGATAAGCCACAAATATATAAAAGGTAATATATAAACTGTACTTTATATTTTTTAGTTTGAGAGCCTTTGTCAGTGTGTGCCACAGCTCATTGCTTGGCTGGATGAAGGTTTTTGTTTGCTTGTTTTATATCTTTAAAAAAGAATTGTTAAAATCTAGCTTCACTTAAGAATACTTTAGTCAGTGCTACATGCTGGGTATTGAAGTTACAAAGAATGTCTACTCACAGGAAAGGTGGAAGTCTGAAAGTAGTTTGCGTTTAAGTGTTAAACCACTGTTGCCTCTTCCTGCAGAAGTACAGAGAGGGCTGCATTCGTTCTGTTACTTCACTTGCATCGGTTGAATAATGTGGATTCAAAATTGGAAACTGAGTAGAATAGGCATAAAGTTTTGGGGTTTTTTTCCTGGTGTTCTAATTATGAATAAAAAATGTAATCAAGGAGATCTGCTAGCTCTAAAGCTGTGGAGGAGACCAAGCTTAGAGTCTGTCAGTTTGGTGTGATGGCAGATAATACTTAATCTCTATTTTGTAACATTTTTAAAGTTAATTTTTAGATAGCACCGAGGGAGTTATGTAAGCTTATTTTTGTATGCTTTGAATTAAAATTCAAATTTCCATCACTACACAGTGTGGCAAATCAAAACCAGAAAAAAAAAATCCATGAAATGCAAAATGTACATCATTCACTTTTGCCTAAGTTAATGTAAAAATTAAAATTCTGAATAAAGGTATGTTTAATCTGTGTAATCGCTTACTCGTTTAGATACTGAATAATGTATTCTCCTGATCACCTAGGAAAGCACCAAGTTTCTTCTAACCAATAAGAGTTTCCTCTGGGAAAATAGCTTTAAAAAGCACAATGCAAAGCAAAGTGGAGATAGTGCAGGAAACCCTGTTTTAATTAATCTTACTGATTTAAATCATAATTAACATCAGTGATACAAATCAACCTGTGTACTTACTTCTTTGGGAAGCACAACCTGTGGGCCCACATGGAGATGGATGTGTGCTTGGAAGGAGCCTGGGCAGGGGGGAGGGAGGTGGCACCCCAGGCTGCAGCACCCACCCCAGCTCACTGCATCTCTGCAAGAATTTCTCTCTTCCAGAGAAGAGAGATGGTCAGGACAGAGATCTGCAGTGCAGAGACCCAAGGCAGCTTTCGCAGTGGTTGTGAAATCACGCTCTTAAGTCCCCTTACGAAACTAGCCTTTGCTTTTATTAGAAAGGTCTTAAAGTATCCCAAATTGGAAAGCAACACTTAGTTTTTAGTTTAATTTGAAATAGAAGTTTTGTTACAGCCAAAAATGATGGTTTTGATTTGGTTCATCCAAACAGTTCAATTTGTCCATTTTCTGTAAGGGAAATAAATCACCATTAAGTGCTGATTTCTCCTGTGGTTGTTTATTGTAGTGCCGTGGTTTGTTCTGCTTTCAAGTGTCATTAATCCCCAAGAAATACATCAGAGTTTCTGAATAAGCTTTTATTTGTCATATTTGACTGGGGTTTAATCCTCAGCATTGTTAAAAAGGCCTTTCTTTTTATGGAGGTGCCTTGTTAGGAAATACAGCGTGCAGATGGTGAAAATTTAGAGATTGTAGTTGTCCCCTGTTACTACTGTTATTTCTCTTTTCCCTTCTCCTTCTGCCACATGTAGCTGCCTAGGGCTTGGGGTGAGGTTTCCTATGAGCATAGCGGTTTGTTTGAAAAGCCTGAGCGGAGGAGGAACAGCACTGCAGTCTGCATCCTTGGCCTGCTGGTCTGGGGCTCCTGGGTCTGATTCTGGCTTCGCCACTCACCTGCATGGTGGCTTTGGGTGAGTTTTCTGCCACCACCAACGGGAAATAACTGCCTGTAGGATTTAGTCTTGGGTGGTGTAGCCTGATGTCTCTGTGCAATGGAAAGTTTTGGCTTTCTGTGCAGGAAGACTTGCTTCAGAGCTGACAGTGAGACAGAAGAGACTCATTAAAACAAACAAAAAAAACCCTCAGTAAAACCAACATGCTAAGAACTACCATAAATCACATAAGTTTCCCAGCTTCTTTACCTGCTCTTCCCAAGCAAAGACTGTAGCACATCGGCCAAGAAGCAAATAATTAAAAGCACTCCCATACTGTGTCCCTGAGAGATGTCAACAGAGAGGAGTCCTGTCTGATGGATGGTGGTGCATGTGGGAAAGGGGGAATGATTCTCTTCCCTGTTTCTGGAAGATGCTATGGGAGTGTCATAGTGATGGTCCCAATGTAATTTAAACCAAATTGAAAATTCGAGGCTCTGTGTGGCAGAAGCAGTTTGTTCTCACTCAACTCAGCTCCAAAGGAAAAGCTCCAGCAGGTCATTGGGCACTTGAAGAGGCTTCATATCTAGAAAGAGCTTGCTGGCAGTAGAGTCCCTGCTCCCTTGGGAAGATGGGGCACTCTGTCAGTATTCGAGGCAGCAGTAAGCCCATACACAAAGCAGCAGCGGAGTCCATACAGAGAGGACAGCAGAGATGAAAAGACCAAGATTTCACAGGAGGAATTGGTTTTTTTGTGGGGTTGTGTAAAGTTTTACTTTCTCCTTTGTAAAAATTACTCATAATCTCTACAACAGCAGCTTTTACCTTTTTAGGGCACACGTCACGATGATGCCACACTGCTGTGGTTTTCTTGCTGGGCTTTTTATTTCTCGCTTTCGTATCTAAAATTTCTACTTAAACAAACACAGCTTGATGAAAAGTGTCAGTACCCCTGGGTTTGGGGGAGGGGGAGAGCCCTTCTGTTGACAGTAAGGTGAGTGGGTTGCAGGTTGAGACACTGGATTTGGTGTTGGATGTGTGATGTGGTTGCAAACTGAATGTTTGAGATGGGCAAAAGGATCTCTGAGGAGAAGAGGTGGGTATAGGAAAGGCATAAATGGGGATGCAAAATCCTCAGAAATGCCTCTGATGGAGAAGGCATGTCTTTGTTGCTGGAGAGAGCTTGCCATCAGATTTAAGTGATGGTTATTCACTCTTTCTTTGAGTCCACTACACGGGATACAAAATTACACATCTGCTTCATCCTGTCCTGAAATTCACCCCTCAATCTGCAAAAATGAAACAAGAACTGGTGACTTTTCAATATGTATTGAATGTTTTATTATAATATCTACTGTGCCTAGAACAACTTTGCAAAAAAACTCCAGAAAATGTAAATGATGTGCTATGAATAGGCAAATGATTCCTAAACAATAATGTGTGCTGAATAACCTTCGTACCTTAGCAAACTGCCAAATTTGCAGTGAAATCTAGTAGCTGAATGATGTATTGGGTTTAACACTGCACCTGGCTCTGGACGTGGAAGGCGAGATCCTCCAGCCCTGCCAGTGGGACTGCTCTGTGGAGGATGATGCTGGAGGGGGTTCAACCACAGCATCTCTATGAAATTGGAGGGCAGATTTTCGCTACAAAGAGGTGCTCAGGACAAGCCAATTTGGCCTTCTCTAGTCCCTTCATACTCCTTTTTAAAAGCAAAGCAGCCTTTCAGGACCATTTGTTAAAAGTAGAATGTGCCACTGCTGCTAGGCTTGGGGGAAAAGACAAAATACCCTCATATGATGGGAAGCGCACTGCAGCAGTGTCTACCAACACCAAGATGAAAGAACACAAACATAGCTGTGTGTCTTATTATGGGCTTCTGAGTGGGGTTTTTTTCCTGTTTGTTTCTAATTTAAAAATTGCAGTAAATCATTATAGGATGCATGTATTTTAAGAAGTAACTCATGTTCTAATAGGGATGTGTATGTAAATCATGCTACATCGTAAGTGCTGCTTTCTATCACTCTGTATGTCATCAGAGCTGTTTCAGAACATATTTTCAGCTATATCAGCCACAGTGGATATTTTAAAAAATGCTTTCCTATTATGCCATTCTGCTACTGACTCAAAGAAAGAAAATGGCAAGGCCAGCTTTCAAGCTGATGCATACTCTGTCTGCTTCAATGAAATCAGTATGTTAGTCTCCACCTACTCTGACCTGGGGTTATCTTTATGAACTATGTACCAGAAGAATGTTTTATCATTACAAGCATTTGAAAATTATTCTCCAAAATCAATATTCTATTTTCTCTTAAACTTGCATTTAGTAAAATATTCTCAACATTTCTTTCCTCTAAAAAAGTTAGTGGCTGTTAATTGTGAGAGAAATACATCTGAAATTATTTTCCCCGGTGACATGGTTTCATCTGTACTATGGCCCACATAATTTCTGTTCTTACCACAATGACATTCCTGAGGTTACACCCAAGATTAATTTATCTTGATGTATGCTAGGTTATTTATCCATGGAAATATAGGGGGAGGAGCAAATTCTGGCTGCTGCTGTGGCTGTGCACATGCTAGAAAATCTGCTGGCAGCAAACGTGGCACATGGCGAAGTTAGTTGCCCTGATTCTGTCTTTTCCAGAAAGTCAGAGAGATGAAGGCGGCCCTGAATCCCCTGAACCGGCAGTGCCAACCACGAGGCACGTGTGTGTGCTCGGCTCGCTCGTGCAGCTGGATGTAGCACGCAGCGCTCCCTGCATAGCACCAGCCACCACTCCTCATAATGTCAGTATCTCACACAACCAATTTTGCACTGAGCTGAACAGTATTTCAGTGGAAACGCAACTCTTCAAAATATACCTTTGGTCTACACTAAAGGTTTTCTCCACTATCGTTCTTCTCCCTTTATGTGACCCAGCATTGTAAAAACCAGTTGCACTGATGCTGCGAGCAGGCAGGCAGAGAACCACACTGTGTAGCTGTAGGAACAGAAACGTACGTGTGTCCCGCTAATACCCATGTGTTAACTTCAGAGCTGCTCAAGGGTCGTATCTTCATCCAGTGAACTGACAAAAATTGCTGTCCTCTTTCTCTGCTTCCCTCAGCAACTGCACATTGTGGATTTTTTATTTCTTTCTCCAGCAATGGTCTGCAACCTTGAATTGTGCTAATAACACACATCAGATTGATGGTCATGCCACATGGGGTGGGTAGCAGGGATGTCTTAGTGCAGCTAGCATCCTCCTCCTGGAGATTACAGCTATCAATTTCCATCTGCTGTGAGCATCTACAACATGATTCCTGAGTATAGGAACATCACTTGGTTCCCAAGGCTGAGCGGGTTTCCATTTTGGCAACCATCCCTCCACCCCCAGCATCAGTGCTATAAAGACATCATCAGCAGATAATTTGCTTTGGCTCCATAATATATGAGCTTGCAATTACCTATTTTCCTCTACTGCATTAGATTGGTACACAGATTGGTACCTTTTGAGACTTTACGGATGCCTTATAGCTTTCAGTCCAATTGCTGGCTAATCAGAAGTGTTATTATTCAGTATGGGGTTTTTTTGGGGAAAAAAAATCTTCGAACTTTAATTAAACATGGTGTGAGCCAAGCCTGGAATTTCAGGACAATGGGAGAAGCAGATCCATTTGCAGGGCAGTAGGCTCACAGCCTCAGCAGCTGTGAAGCAACATCCCTTCTTGGCATGGCAGGCTCAGCACATGCAAAACTTATCGTCTGACTTCGGAGGCCTTTTGAAAACTTGGTCAGCATGTTGCGCTCCCCCTGCACCCTGCCCGGCAGCCTTGGTCCCTTCTCCTCAGCCCCGTTTGCTGGTGGCTCTGCTCAGGCAGACGCTGAACCCCAATAGTGGGCTGTGAGCGTGTAATTCTGCGGGACCGCTGGCTTCCTGGTGTGGGTTCTTGTAGCATCCTTTACACAGCCCTCTCCATCACTGTGGGCACAGCCCCCTTATGAACACTGGAAGTTAAGAGAGCTCACAGATTTCCCAGTGGAAATCCTGATAGCTGTGAACACTACTGCTTCATGTACATGACTGATGTTTGGGGGAAGTTGTGGTCTGGTCCAGCTCCTCTGGACAAAAATTTGGATCTGGATGCCTGAAAGTTGTTTCTTCCTCTGCATTCCCCCCACTCCCTTCCCACTCAGCTGCAGATGCAGGGTCTCCGTTCATATGTGGTCCCTACTTCATCGGTGATCTGGTGTGAAAGCGTGCACAGTAGGAGTTGCTGCCCTGATACACTAATCTGAATTTTAACATTGATTTCTGTCAAGGAAGCCCTATTGCCAGGGCAGGGAGGTGGGCTGGGGAGCCTCACAGGGAAGGGGACACCCTGGATGAAGCAGCTGAGGACTGTGGAGTTGAGACTGATGCCTCCACGAAGCATCAGACCCCGTAGGCTGCAGGTACATCTCTGGTGCAGCCAGTAAACCCCTACGCTCAGCAGCTCTGAGGTGAACCTTGTGAGGGCTTTTCAAGCACTCATTGCCAGGATGTTTCTAAACAGTGCCTGTGATTACTCCAAAACCACGACTATAACACTTGGAGGAAGAAAAAAGGCTTAATAAAACCAAATGTGTTTGTTAACAGTAATTCACAGCAGGCTCTGCGGCTGAGCCTGCCAGCTGCCGTAGTCTGCAACGGTTGCATTTAGCCAAGCTTAAAAGCAGGAGCAGTACTGGCTCTGGAGGAACCTACCGCTCCCTCCTATTGTCTGGAGAAACAACTTGCTTTACAGTAATGTCTGGAAATTGTGTGCCAGTTACATGCTGAACAGATAAAGAGGAGACAGAGTACGAATTTGTACCGTGAATTTGCAAACTTTGTCAATGAGATATGGGTCTTTTGGGTCTCCTATTAATAAAAGGCCTGATTCCTCCCTGTTTTCTTCCAGGTGGTGGTTTCCAGGGAGCTGCACTCTTCCAGGTGCAGGGAGTGTGTAAAGCACTGTCACGTCAGATGCTGGTTTATAACACTTGGCTTGTGCAAGTGCTAACAGCAATACTGGAAAATAGCGTTTATTTCTTTTTACCATGGTATGTTCTAGATCCATCAGGAGTTGCAAATGTTCTAGGATAAATATAGCTTGTTCCTTTGCTGGCTCTGAGCCCGCTGTGGCAAAGCTGCTTTCCTCCTGAAAAAAGGAGGATGTGGTGGAAAAGAAGAGGCATGTCCCGTGCTATGACAAGTCCGACTGGTGACATGTGGGAGGTGGGTCTGGGACTTTGAATGCCACCTTAACACGGTCTAAATGCCCTAACTGAACTGTGCATGATGGCGTTACATGGGCCGATTCTGTCCTTCCACAGGCTGCTCCCTCGCAATGCTCAGGAAAGGTGTTTACACCATCCTTTGTTTCTCTATTGCAATGTTCACCTGCAGTCTTCCACCAAAATCTTCTCCCTGTTGGAGCCAAAACTGGAGCAACAAATTGTTGCTTTTGGCCCCTTCTCCGAAGACACGGTCTCAGCTTAGTTCTTTGGGAGGCCTTTCTCTGCGAGCGGAGGTGAGTGACTCTAGGGACAGCAGCAGGAGCTTTGCACTTCTGAACTCATCCTTCTTGGGTCACTTCTTACGCAGGGCAGCATCTCCCCTTTAATGCCGACGTACCTGTCACATCACCCGCCTCGGCTCCCTTCTCTTGCCCAGCACAAACTGCAAACCATCTGCTGTGGCCTCGTGTCTTGCTGCTGTGGTGTGCGTGACTGCCCTTTCCTCTGGTGTTTGTTGTATCTGCTGCTAGTGCCCCAGTTTATGCTTAAACGGTCTGATTTTTGGAGCAGGGAATTTCAGGGAATGGAAGGATATGTCCTTGCAAATGAGAAAAAAACCTACAAGATCAATGGATTTCTGTCAGTATAAAATGAATTTGAGGGAGAAGAATCTCCCTCCTTCCTCTGCATTCCTCCGTCTTTTTCCTCAAGGTATTGTAAACAGCAAAACTGCTTCTGGAAAGCGCTGTCCTGGCGGTGGCAATGGCTTTCCGCAGCTACTTACAATTACTGCGGAGATCAATAGGGAATAGCAGCACTTGTGCAGCAAAGAGTGAATGACATGAACCTAACTTTTTCTCCCCTGCTGTGATGTGTAGTGTACTGTGGCCCTGTTTCCTTATCTTCTCTATACATGAGTGTCATTTCAGGCTTGATTTTTCTTATCCACAGACAAGGTACAGATTTTACTGTACTGAAGCAACCCAAAACTTTGCCGCCGTTCAGAGGGGGTGTCTCCTCATAATCTACCCTCCAGCATGTTTGCAGACTCACAGATCCTTTCACCATAATGTGTTTTAAGATCATCTCATTACCTTTCATATATATACGTCCGTGTGCTGTGTTTGGAGCTGTATGGGGAAGACAGATAAGCTTCACGTGCCTTCCCTTAGAGCAGTGCTGGCCACATGGCATGCCATGCAAAGGAAAGTGTAACAGTCCTAAAAAGCTGGGGAAAAAATTAAAAGCCTTAGTAAAGGAATGGGAGCATTTGGTGCAATCTACCTATGAACGAAATACATACCATTGTAAAGGTATTTTTGTAAAGGTATTTTGTAAAGGAAAAATTCTTCTTAATTTTTTTTAAGCTTGGACAGCATGGTGCCTACCAGGTTAAATTGTTTCCTTCAGAAGTCATTGACAGTAGCAATCACATTGCAGTGGTTTTGAAGGCTGGGCTGAACAGTGAGCTAAATAAGAGTTACGTTTTTCGTTTGTGCATTATCATATTGCTCTAATTCAGCTCAATGATTCGATTATCCACTTACAGAAATTAATTACAAAACAGGCTCTAAAAGTGTCCAGGACGGGTTGTGTCGAGCCAGCAGCATGTTATGGGATGTGATGAGTGAGGCTGAGCCTCTCTCCATCTCCGTGCCTGTAGGAGACTTCTTTCTTCGAGATACAGGGGGTGGGAATGGAGAGCTTCGGTCTTGGACTGCAGTACAAAACCTCCTGTCAGTCTCCTGTACTTAATGTTCAGCTTTGCCTTGAGTAAAAGCGGGCTTGAGAAAATCACATGTTGGGGAAAAAATCTGAGATGGGGTTAGAGCTAACTGAACCACAGCATTAAGGGCTCTGCATTGTTCTAGGGTACTTGGGCACTGCAAAGAGAGGATTTACTGCAGGGATTTTGATCTGTAAAACGTGAAACACCCGTCTGTAGCAATGGTGCGGCTCATGTCAAGGGAATATGATGCAATAGATCAGAGTTAAATTAAAACTCACTTCATGTATTTATAAATGAGAAGAGGTATCTGTTTTCATGCTTAGGTGAACTTGACACATATGGATGTACGAACCACAGTCTCTGGTGGTTGTTAGTATTTTAATAGTAAGTGGAAAACCCAGAAAGTATAAATTGCTTGTGTTTCTTCATGGCAAAACTGCATTATGAATATCTGGAAGGAAATACTATACTCGGCAGAATAAAACTGATTCATGTATTGCCTGTTAATCTTTCAGCATTAACACTGACTGAAATTGGGGTTGGTTTTGGTGGGGTTTTTTTTTCTGATTTGGGGGTTGTTTCTTGTTATCAGTAAAAGAAGTTAAGCATTGAATTGATTATTTGAATATTTAAAGGCTGCATCGCACATCGCCATGAACGCTGTGATCTTTAGAGGCACTGACAGCTTTCCCTCTGGCTATTAACATGTCTGCTTTATACAACACAAATGTCAACATCACTACTACTCTAATTAGAGCAGTAGGTCAAACAGCATCTTTGTAGG
>NW_009230176.1:57788-80228 GCF_000690835.1 Fulmarus glacialis
TTAAGAAGAAGCCCCTTTGTTAAGCTTGATTTATTTTTTTAAGGTTTGTTTTATCCTGTGACAACCTACAAATGCTGTTTTTCAGAGTGGGGCATTTTTGCTTCCTGTAGAAAGGGAAATACACAGAAGAGCTTCTCCCTCAAGCCATTCAGCCCTCCGCCTGAGCTCCAAAGCAAACCTTCCCCAGCAATCCCAGCTCGCTGCAGGTCTGACCGGCATGAGGGGGGTACATTGATACGGTTTTGTTCAAAGACAAGAAATGTATGTTCCCAGAGACAGTTTAAACGATTAATAGTACTGTAAGCTGTAAAAGCTTATGAAGGTCAAGAAATATAGTGCTATCCCTTAAAACTGTTTTCTGTTGAATGATGCAAAGCAAAATTGCCATGATTGTCTTTGTTTGGGTACTCTACTAGAGGCACCAGTTTGGTTTTGCCTTTTCTGATTTGTTTTTAAGTAGAATTTAGCATCATTTCCATAATGATAAATCTTCCATTTAAGACCAAGAAATCAGTGGTGCCCATCTTGAATATCTGAAAGATGTGATTGCTATTTACAGTTTATCCCATTTGTTTTTCTGACAATGTCTTTGATTGCTTCTCTTTCAATGCACTACACATCGTGCTAACTGAAATTGCCTGTAGCATTATGGAATTAGATTGCAAATTATTTTAAACTATACATTGGTTTTAGCATTTTTTAATTTTTAAAGAATTTTTAAACATATTTTTAAATATATTTTTTATTTCCACGATCTTGGTTTTTGGTGGCTAAGTAGTTGGTGAGTCTCCAGTGGAAATTCTCAGATTTCAGAACTACAGGATTTTTCCTTCGACTAAGTAATAGTTAAATGAGCTAACACAGGCATGAGCTACTGTATACACTGTAATCCTGCTAGTTGTTTCTCTGGAAGGAGAGTGCCAGCAGTAGACAGGAGGTCACAACCATCTTTCCTCCTTAAAGAAAAGCACGTTGAAGAACAATGCCTAGGACAGACGGACAATGGATGGTTTGGGTCTGGTTTCTCTGTTTCATGTTCTCGTTAGCATTTGGCACGACCACTTGTGCTTCCTCTCCCCTGCCCGTTTCCCCTTCCCTACAATGACGTGTGTCCCCACAGATCAGGGTGGGTGCAGGTAACTCCTTATGGATTATGTGCTCATTCGCCTCTACCCTCGAGCAAACCTGAAGCACGTGGAGAGCATGACGGATAGTAATCCATCATCCCTCCTCTAACCCGTCCTGGGCCACACAGCGTGCCCAAAGCCTTGCAAGGCATTGGCACTGGTGGCACCTCCTGCTTGCTTCGCGCTGCCTTCTCCTACGTGTTGCCTGAGACCGCCGCTGCCAGCGCAGGTTGGGGCGCGCTGCTTCCTCCACGTGAGGATGGTGTGGAGGGGTCTGCCTGCTGCCTTCCCGCTGCTGCCTGCTGCCTTCCCGCTGCTGCCTGCTGCCTTCCCGCTGCTGCCTGCCAAAAGCGCTGCTCAAGTGCTTTGCCTCTCCCAGGGTTATCCGGGAAAGGAAACCGCCTCCTGAACATCCCTGCAAGATGCTGAAACATGCTTTTTTACTAGTGGGGGAAAAGCTCATCACAGATTGAATTGGTAGGTGAGAACCTGAAATGGCTGAAATTGCTTGCAGTGTCGCAGTGAAAAGTCTCTTCTCCCTGCCCGCTGTGCCCCCAGCACCGTGCTGGCTGGGGAGCTGGAGCTCCTGCAGAGGGGAGGTCTTCCATTCGTTGGAGGAGCTGTGCTTTACTACCGCGGGTTTTTTGGTTGGTTGTGGTTTGGTTTTGGTTTGTTTTTCACATTTGCTCAGTGACTGTCATTCTACAGAAAATTAAAGCTGTTTATTCCCCCAGACAGAAGCTGTATTTGCAGATTTATATTGCCCTTCTCTGAAGAGACAGTGCTGCTTCTGCCAAATTAGCTGCAGCAGATCTATGACCTGGAGACTGCTCTTCAGTAGTCTGGAATTAAACCATCCAACACACTTCCAACATAAACACTGCTCCTGTAAAGAAGCTCAGACAGAGAATACCAGGTGCCAAGACTTCCTTGGATTTCAGAGTGGTACCTAACGTATCTTTAGAAATCCTAGTCTTATCACTAAAAAACAAATGGAACTGAAATAACTGAATTGGCTTTAATTTGTTTTTGTTACTGCAGGACAGACCTAGCAATTGAAGTCTTTCAATTAGGTTTTCCACTTCTTATTGAATGTAAGTTGAAGGACTAAGGGATACTATTTCCTTTTTTTTTTTTTCAGAATAAGAATGTCCTTATATGTGCACCAAAATACTGTAAATGAAAAGGATTAAATAATTTTTAGCTGGTGTTTGTGTGTAAAACAAGACTTCCATGAAGGATATGCATGAGTATAACCAGTTTCTTAGTTTGCATATATAGTTTGGCTGATATTGGCTTGGTACAAGTATGGCCTGTGGGCTCTTCTGGCTCTTGGTCAAGTTATGCTCTTTGAGCCCCTGACCGAAGGAGACTTAGAGAGGATCACGGTTGGCTACTGAGTTGGCCAGTACATTTAGGAATGAGCTGGGGAGCTCTGCTGTTTTGGAACCATGAGTCTCTGCAGCTCACACTGAAGATACTGTGTTACCCACGCTGGCTGTACCCTGGTCGTTTGCTGGTAACCCTGCTCAGCAGGAGGCATTTATTTTGCTCCCCCGCCCTGTAGTGCTGGTTCTCACGCTGCTCCTTGCAGTGTCTCTGAAGGCACGCTTCATTGCACACTGTGTTACCCTTTATTATAATGAGCTGCTGCTCATCAGAGCATCACAGTTACAGAGACACAATTTTGCTTGAGGAATGCTGTAATATTAGTCTGGTACCTGGAAACTAACCTTATCTCAAGCTGGATTATATCAAAATGTAAGTAATGGTACTTATTTGTAACAGCTGAAGTGGATGATGTAATTGCAAATGTTTATAAAATGTACAGATGAAAAAGTGAAGGAAAATGTAAATCTACAAAACCCCTCTCATTCTCTCCTACCGTTTAGCCAGCCCTCTGCTTCCTGGCTCTTGGGTGTCGTGGCCCATACAGAGGGACTTTGCCCTCATACCTTGGTTTCAGAGAGCTCCAATCCCAGCAGAGCACACTCACTTCCCAGAGACCTCCAAGGGTTTCCATCATACTAATTTTTCCTCTTGTAAGTTTATGCAACTGATTAAATCCAGAGGTCACTGTTAATTCCTTCTGATAAAACCATGGTCTGCCTCCCCTCTTTGGAGATGCGGGTGTTGCTGTGGCAGAGCGGGTACTACACTGTTTCCAGCCTGCCTGTGGGGCCCGCTGCTCAGTGCAAAGGGGCTCCATCCACTGAGTTGCATCTTCTGTAGCGTCTGTGATCTGAGAATAGAATGGAATGGAATGGAATGGAATGGAATGGAATGGAATAGAATAGAAAGAATGGAATGGAATGGAATGGCGCAGCACGGCACCAGTAAAATGGAATTTGCAACAAACCCCTGTCTTTTCTGAACTTTATGCTCATCCAAGAGTTTTTTAGTTCACCCAGCACCAGCTAGCAAAGTAAGCGTGGTACTGGTATAACAGGGAATGGTAGGTCCCACAGCCAGTTTGCTGGGTGTGGATGTACAAACTTCTGCGTGAGCAGTATTCAGCAGTATATACTGTTAAATACTTCAGTGCCTTGAGACTCCAAAGTCAGAGCTGGGCAGTGAGCTTGGCAGCAGTGAGCATGGCAGCGTGCATGGCAAGGGCTGGCGGTACCTGCCTCAGGCACGTCACAGACCGAGAGAGCCTGCATAGAAACCAAGACATGGAAAATCTCGTGTATCAGCAGGTTTTATTCTTATTCTCATTTTTAAAATGGTGTGAACGTAACTCAAAGTAGCAGTGGAAGTGAGAGACTGAGAGCAATAAGGCATATGGCACACCAATTAATAGCTGTTGTTTTATTCTATTTTCCCTTTTCTCTTGTTCTCAGGCAGGCAGGAGGAGTCCTGAAGAGCAAAACACCTCTATCCAGAAAAGATATGGGGGAGGGATGGAAAACCAGACAAATGATAAAGAGTCCACTAGCCGTGTAACACCAAGCTGGAAGCTGGAAACCGTTCCCTGTGCAGGCTACCATAACCTTCAGAGTGAGGCAGGGAAGTTTTGTTTTCACACATCACGTATTTCAGAGGAGCGTTCCCCAAATCCACGGTCTGATTTCCGGCTGTGGTTGTATTATTAAGTAAATAAGGACCATTGTCTGGGTGTTAGAAGCCAGTCAGCCTAAGCAGAAAGAGATGAGACAGGCAAGGAGGGCAGAAATATTGAAGAGAAAAGACTCATGGCAAAAAATGCAGAGAGAACTTAGGAAAATGGTTCTTTGAAACTAATGCTCCCCAACCCCGTTCCAGTGCCCGTCACGGGAACGCAAGTGAGATTTGAATAGGGGTCTCGGTGCTCAGTGTTTTACCCATTAAGCTGTAACTGCCTAACTGAGTATGCAGCCCAAGAGACAATTCGGAGCTTTTGCCTGATTTGTATTCTGTTTGCGCTTTGGGGAGTTGGTTTCAGCAGACCAAATAACACTGTAACGTTGCTCAGCTGATAACACACCAATTATAAAGTTCACTGTGGGAGATCCTGCTGTGAACTGACTGAAGGTTTCTGCATCAATTTTGATTTTGGTAAGCTCTTCAGGGTGTAGAGAGAAGCCAGCATGGATGTAGGGGAAGAGGTTGGAGGTTATGGCAATTTATTAAATCTTTCAAAAGTCTTGTGGGTGTTTTTTAATTAACAATTTAATCATAATACAGCTTTGGATGCTGATTTCCATATTCTTGCTGGGGTTGAGAAATAATGGTTGCGGCACCTGAAAGAGGAATTTGCCTTTTGATCCCACCTGGCTGTGGCTATTAGCATTACTGTCGAGGCTGGGCTGCCTTAGCAAAGGCCAAGTGGAAGATGTACTGCAGGTGGTTTGTTGCTCCTTCTTAGAATCCTCCACCACCTCATCTCAGCCCTCCTGAATTTGTTATCTTGGGAGATAGTGGAGCTTTAGAAAGCTCAGAAAGGCATTAGCAGGAAAGGAGAGCTGAATTCCTTTTGAAACTTTCCCCATTCTCTGTATCCACCTCTACTTTCTGTAATTTGTTGACTTGTGATTTTCAGTTCTCTTTTCGATTTTTTTTTTCAAAACATGCAAAAGAACAGTTCTAAATATTTCAGTGCTGTTATAATAAAAGCAGGGTGCTATTATGAAAAGCACGTCTTGACATCATAGGCTGTTGAACACTCCCGGTCTGTATAATGGCTCAAGGGCTAAACTTTTATGTTAAACTTTGGGTGGGAGGGTTATCTTTTGACAAGTCTGTCTGAAGTGCTGACAAAAACTTACATGTTTTAGGCAGTAAAAAAATGCCAGAGAACTAGAAAGTTATACTTTTGGAAAAAGTCTGTAATTCCCGATAAGAGGGAGGGGACAAGATGGGGAATAGAGGAACTATAAAGAACCTTCACCTTTATGAGCTGTAGCTGTGTTTGCTACTACTTACCAAGTGTAGATTTGAAGTCAAAGGAATTTATATGGTCTTTTTTTACAGCTCAACACTACAGAATAACCGAGTCTTCCATTTCTCATGGTTATTGAAAGATGATTTGGTTCTTTATTCTTCTTAATCAATGTTAACTTGAGGAAAACCCATTCCATCCCCCTTCTTTTAAATCATTATAGCTTTCCAGATTGGCAGAAGGACTTTAAATTTCTAGTATGCAGTTTTGGAAATTTTACTGAAAATTGCTTTGCCTTAGATTCCTGCCCCCCAGCAATTTTCCAGTCATGATACATTTCACGCTGCTGGACACTGTGGCTCAGTAGAAATAAAGGACGCTGCTTTACAAAATCTTGCCATTTTACTAGACCTGCTTCCTTTTAGGGCTTAGGCAAGGGTCTGTGTTATTTGTCATCTTCTCGTGCAATGGTCTCCAAGGTGAGGTGTGCATGAGACAATCCACTGGGGTATTGGAAGAAGATTTTAGAACTTCAGTAGTACATGTATATAATTTATAAATAAATATATATTGGGGTGCATAAAGTTTTTTACTGGTAGGGGTGTGCAGTCAAAAAATTTGGAGAGAGTCGTTCTAATGACTTTTTAGCTCATCTGCAAGAAACGTGGAAGAATCTTTGTCAACTCTGACTTGTGAAAATTGCCACAAACCATAGGAACGTCTTCTCCATGTCGTGGACACAAGTAATTTCATGGCAACTCCAAAACCTGAGACATGGCCTGCAAGACTGATGCTGATCATTCTTCATGCTGGTCCCAATGCATCCTTTATGATCGCTTTCCAGCCTTTTTGCACCTTCAGGTTTTGTTGTTACAGGGGATTGCTTTCGTAAGATTTAATGAAATCAGCAACAGGCTACATGTAGCCAAAATGCTTAAATTTACTGCCTGAAGTGCTTTTAGTAGTTGTTTAGTCCTGGGTACTATTACATATAAACATCAGCAGTGATATGATACTGTATTTGGCAATAGCCTGAAGCTGACTTTAAAAGGGACTGTGCATGCCATGGCGGAGGCTTTGGCGGTTGTTGGCTGCAGATGGAAGAGCTTGTGAGGGCACTGGTGAAGGTGAGCAGCGATTCTCTAGGTGGCCCTCACTACTGACTTCTCTTCAGTTTGTTTTCCGAAGGAAATAAGGCTTACGTAGTTGCTTCACCTTTCTGTCTGTCCCACCCTTTTCCTTCTCTTTACCACCTTCCCAGTAGCTGACCAGCAGACTCAGAAGTGTCAGCCTGGTTTGACAGAGGAATAAAAGTCACTGGTTTGTGAGACCCAGCAAGTGGATGGAGAGGAGAGTGATTCAAACTGGAGCCCTTCCCGAAGTGAAGGCAGCACATGGTCTGGTCGACCAGGCGCTCGCTGCCAACCTGCATGTGTTGTGTAGCTGGCCATTTAGTAGGCACGTAACTCCTGAGAAGTGGCGCTGCATGGTGTCTCTGCATGATGGGAATGTCACAGGGAACGTATCGAAGTCAAGAACATCATTTAAGAAAAGGTAAGGAAGGTTGCTAGGGGAAAAAGGGTATAAATCACGGGAAAGCAAGAATACTTCTGCCATTATTCGAAATAGTCTTTCCTTTCCTCTTCCGTGTCTTCTGCATTGCAAACAACGTGCAGCTTTGATTTAAAAAAATACATAGTCATCTTGCAAAATCCCAAACATTGCACGCAAACAAGTCTGGTGCACAAATGTGCTCAGGGATCCTGTTTCAATTTTGGCACTCATGAAATATTTTATCTGCCAGGCAATGGGGACAAATCTTTGCCAAGAAATAATGGAAGGAGGGAAGGGGAGGAAAGGAATGGGCTGCCAAGATAATTTTTGTTTTTTTAAGTACTGTCAATAGTTTTGGACAAAGGATTTGCTTGCTGCACATCTCCATTCACTAGCTCTCCTTGTGTTTAATTTTACTAATATAATCTGAAAATTATTCTTGTGAAATTTAGGGGGGGGGAAAAACCCAAATTACAGCATGTACATACAGATTTTTGAGTACAGTTTATTTATATTTGGTGCTGGTTTATGCCTACCTTGAACAGGGCTGTACCTTTTCCGCGATAGAAAGCTACAAATGATTAGACCTGCAATGTTCACTTTTTATCAGAATGAAGATACTTAGTCTAAATACATACTATGACTCAGTTGTACAGACTGGTTTTTGTGCCCAGGTGTAATTTGTTTTCTTCCCAGCTGAAGCATATCTGCAAACATCGAGGCCACATTCATTGCCCATCAATGCAGATATTGGATTTAAGATGAGGCTGCAATAGCCCAGTATCATTTACCTTGTTTTACTGCCTGACTGATGATATAAAAGATAAGTTTCTGCTGCAGCTGTGTCCTGGTTTCAGCCAGGTTAAACCATGACAAGCTGAAATTGCTATTGGGAGTTTTTCCACCAACTTCAGCAAGGATGGAGCAGGTATCGAGTCATGCAAAACTAGCTCAGCATCCTGTTAAATGTTATAAGGAATTATTGTAAGAGCTACTACTTATCTATTATAAGACATGAAAAAGGTGGAAGCAATGTGGATGCTCTACTGTTGTTACAGAAGAGAGCTTCCCTGTGTGTGTGCTCCTCGGTGTGTTACATGGTAATGAAAGATTTGGTGAGTTGGCATGACAAACTGCTGATCATACCCATTCCACCTTCAGGGATCCTTCTGCAAGTTAGAGTTTCCCTGTGTCCATAAGCCAACTATTATTTCCAACCTGTCCTATTCCGAGAAGCACAAATATCAGAAACAAGTGCAGAAACAAGGCCAGGCATTCTTCATCTTGGTGTGAACCTAGTCTCTGCTACTTCTATAACCTCAACAAAAGCCATCCTAGCGCATCTTTCTTCCCTAAGCAGTAGAGATCACCAGCTTTTGCAGCCGTCCAGCACAGCACGGCCTTCACTTTGCTCTTGTGCTTTGGGCCCTGACTTTTAAAGGATGGGGTTGCCGTCTTGAGAAGTGCTTTCCCCATGAATATCAACTGTTCTCAGACTGGCAACCTGAACATCAGGCAGGCACATGCCTTTAGAGAACTGCAAGTAATAAAAATACAGTTAAATGTAATTTCTGATCATTTTTTGTCAGCTTCTTCCCCTCCAATCTCTTAAGCGGTTTTTACATGCCTTCTCTTCACTCCAGCATCCCTTACGTCAGAACGCCGCTCCTTACCTTCACGCCTGCTGGGCTGTCTCTCAGCCATCCATGTGCCTCTAAAAGGCTTATGATAAAAAAACTTCCACAGGGTTATGGTGCTCACAACATGCTATCGAGGTGTCTCATAATGCAAGTGTCTTATCTGCTCAGTGAAACATGATGTTTCAATTACATTACTTAGTGGTGGATAGCATTAAATAACAAAGGTTAGTACTGGAAATCAGCAAGTGCTAGTTTTGAGCGAGAAGCTCCTAATCTCGCTTTGAGACTAGGTTAAAGTTGGTATTTCTTGATCCAAATCGAAACCCCAGAAATTTATATGGCCTCCCCATAAATTAGGAGCTATGAAAAATAATGTATGCCGTTCAAATGACACTGCCTACAGCTGCTAAAACCACTTGTGATAATCTGTTTTCTAAAGTCTAAGGAAAAATGCAAGCTAAAAGTGAAAACACGTCTGCTGTGGAGCAATGTTGGGGGATAGCATATGCTTGGTGACATAAGTATAAGAATGTTTTTCAGCTGATACCCCAAGTAAGTTTATATTGACACTCAGACCATTGCTAATGGCTCTCTAGATCAAGGTCACTGATTTGCTTTAGCATAAAAAAAGTTATGTGGAAAAGCTAAGTACACTTCTTGAAATCTGTAGTACAGAAGAGGGTTTGTAACAGTCTATACTCTTTAATCTCAGCCTCTGGAAAAGACAGGAGATGATAAGCCTCATCTGAGGCTACTGATGGGAGCAGTAACTGATTTTTACCTGCTGCTGGAGCAGGTATGGGTGGCGTGGCTGGTTCTAACTATAAGTAAGGAGGTCCCTTCTGCCTGCAGCAGGGAGATGCCCATGCTGGTGGCTGCAGTGAGATTGCTGACATGGAGGCTTAGAAGATACGGTCCTTTGCACCATTGGCTGCCATGAAACAACATGGAAATGTTTGTTTAATAAGGACTGTAAGATGTCCTAGGCACTCAGGACTCTTAAGTACTTTCATACTTTCAGGGGAACTTTTTCTGGCAAACTTTGATCCTATTAAATAAATTTTGCATGATATCATAATGCTCCATTTGTTATAAATGTGCTGATTTGCGGATGTGCAATTAGCTGACTCCAGCAAAAAAGCATTATAGATATCCTGTGTATGAAGTGGCAGTTTATTTCTCTCCATATGGTCTATAACTTGTTCCATGCTGCTTAACGTGAGGTCTGGGCTTACTGCCCATTGCTCATCACAGTTTATAGAGAAGAAAATTGAAGGCAGCCACAGAGTTAATTCTTTGCAATACAGTATTTCCTTAATGTAATACCTAAGCTGTTTGCATCAGCCAAAATAGACATTCCCCTTGAAAGCAGGTGAGTCCTGATTGTTCTCTCTGCGGAGCGAGGGGGCAGAGGTGAAACCATCTTAGGAAAGGGCACTGCACGAATTGAAAGTCAGGGGCTTCCTGGCAGGAAAAAATAGGGCTCCCCAAATCTTGCGTAACTCAGGCCCTTTAAAAGACTTGGTATATTTTTTTTCTGCCGTATGCTTATTTATCTCTACTTGAATGGATCTATACCAAGGGATAAGTCTTGTCTCTTTTAAGTCCAGGGCAAAACTTCCTCAGCAGCGATGGGATTGCATCCTAAATTAATAGTCTCAAGAAGACTCTCATTTGTAAAATATGCTCAGTGCAGGAACAATTGTTTTGCTGTTAAAGTGGCTCTTAGCACCTTACCTCATTGCACATTTTTAACTCTTGTAATACTAAGTAAGTATATTCTACTCTCCTATCCAGTATCTCTCTTGCTCCTTTAAAATGAGTGAAGAGCATGAGAAAAAGATTTGAGAGAGCAATAGCATATATTAACGTACAGGGTTAAACTTTCTGAGGACAAGGAATTTTTTTTGTCTCATCAGCATGTTTAGCAGTTGCAAATCTCAGTGTGTGAGGAAATGTCTTACATTCAAAGACTATTAGCAGCTGTGAAATTAGTTTTGTGAATCTGAATATATAACTGCATATTTTATGTGCTGTTATGTAGCATTTGTGCATATACAATTTTCTTGTAGTTTATGAAATTTGAGTGTACAGTTTCAGTGTGAACTTTCCAATTTCTTAATCATGAGGTCATTAAATGAAAGACATTGCCATATGCAAATTTTGAATTTTGTGCAATATAATAAGATGTCTTTTTGGAGTAACACTGAATTAAAAACAACAGATATACATGCATAAAAAGTTATTTGGAAGGTTTGAAATATATGCTTATTAAGAAAAAATGTTTTAATCATGTCTGCCTTCAAATAGATGGTTACAGTTTTATTTTTGTATTATGATTGTAATTGTCTTTTTAGAGTATACACAACATATTCTACAGTGCATCTTCATTTCATTCTTAAAAATTAACTGGGTTTTGTATTTGGAGATGAGTCATTTCAAGGCTGAGACGCTCACCTTTCCGGGTTCAGTCTGTATCTCTAAGGATTGAAAATATATAACATTATTGTCTCATACAAAATAATCTTTCATCTGGTAATGAAACTCTCCAAAAGAATCTAATACATTACTTGGACGTCTTTGGAACATGAAAGCCTAGTACGTGGCTAGCAGACGTGCTGCTCGGAAACCTATGGGAATACTCACACAATTGCAACTAAAGCCTCGCTTCTGTGTTCAGGAATCCTGATTGTCTCACACAGATCTCAACACATGACTGAAATAATCTGTTTATCCAGTATGCGGTCCTTTGTGAGGACTGGATAGGAGTCAGCTACTGGGTCTTATTTGCCGTTTGTCCCCGAGTGCTCTTTCCTTCTAAGTGCTCCCTTCCTAGTCCAGGGCCACGGAGGCATTTTAGCAATGCAAAAGGGCAATTAGAGGCACTTCTGCTGGAATGTATGCTGTAGTGCTTAATGAAACTAATTTGGCTTATGATGGGAGCACTGAGAGGCAGCGCTGGGCTTTGTCCCACTCACTGTCACTGTTTCCCGGCGTGACATTGGATGTGTCAGTAGTGACCTGCTCTTTGCTGTGCTTTGGGCATGCACAGTGCTAGCAGGAGTTGGGGAGGCTGGGAGTTTTCAGGTGCGCTCAAAGGTGTTTGTGTCCAGGAGAACCAAATCTTTAAAACCAGATTATTCTAGCTGATATTATTGTAGCTAATATTTGTGTGTAAGGAGAATCATATCTGCTTGGTTTAGCAGGAAAACTATTCTGACAACTAAGTGCTGCCTCCTTCCCCCAAAATCGGTGACTGTATCTATCCCAGACGCATGAAACCAGAAATAAAAAGGCTGCTCAGAGTTTTCCTTAGTCCGTCTTCCTGCATCCCTCTGCCTAGAACAGTGGAGCCAGTGTGGCTGAGCTGGGCAATTAGTGATTTGAGTCCGTAGTTATTTGGAGATGCATTTTTCAGGTTATGTCCTTCTTTTCTAATACATGCAGTAAAGTACTGTTTACATGGACAAATTCTGCAATAATAGTCGAAGCAGTGTATGAACTATACAGAGGAACTGCCACTTGACTCCAAATAAAGTCAAGTTTTAAATTACTGAAAAGCAGGATTTTTTTGAATGAAACAAGATAGTGCCCAAAATCCACCCAGATCTCAAAGCAGAAAGGTGTAGTGTCAGGAAAATGCAGCCAAACTGAAATCCCAGAAAAGTGATAATAAAATGTTTCATTAAACAGAAAAAAAGACATTAAAAAACACACAAAAAAAAGAGCTTTGCTTAAATGTCAGTGAGAACTTTATTTCTTGTTGGGTTTTAAACTTCCCCTATCAGTTGAAAACTGAAACCCTTCAGTCATACAGAGATTTACTGCAGAGGAATCAGAAGCTGCAGCTGCATGGGTGATGCACGAGCAACCAGATCAACCAGATTTTGACACCCATGTTTTTACTAGGTGCCATTTCGTCAGTAGTTTCTGCAGGTCTTTCAGCTGGACCATGAAAGCAATCTTTTATAACAGGAAAACCAGTGAATGTGAAAAGCACTCTGCTCCTCTGCTTGGGTAGAGTGGCGTTTGTATCCTTTGCTCCCCAACAGGAACTGCACTGTAGTGTTTATGTAGCTGGTGTGCCTTCCCAAATTCAGCCTATTTCTTACACTCCTCTCTTCTTGCTATATTAAATGGGGATCTGAGGTTATTCACATGTATGTTGCACTGAAACCACTGCAAGCACGTGAGGGATTGTGTGATCTCCTGAGGACTGGTCTTCTCAGGGCTCTGCAGGTTTTGCTCTCATTAGTGGAGACTTCAGAGCCTTCGGTGCTGACTCCCAGAGAAAGCCCGTGTGCGTGGGATGGTGCATGCTGCCTCCGTGATAAAATCATGGGTCCCTGCTGTGTTTCCAGCAGGTCTTCAAGAGCTGGGCAGCTCTGCCATTTGTGGGGTGCTTTGGGAGGTTACCTGGGCACCGCTGCTGCTCCAGGTCGAGTTTGGGCAGATGGGCAAAAGGGATAGCAGTAGGTGAGAAAAATAAGATTTTGTGCAGTGGTTTTCAGGAGGGAGGTAGTTCATTTGCATTGCACTTTAGGGAACTGGGTTCAGATTAGGTAATGCATCCGTTCCTGGTTTGTGTAATGGCCGAGTGTCACAAAGTGGCTCAACAAAATGCTGCAGTGACACACAAGTGGGTGTGAACCTTCCTATCCCCTTCCCCACACTGATCCTGCACTACCTTCCTGGGATCACATCGTGGGGTGGTGGCTCAAGTAATGCCATGGGAGAAGTGTTTTCTTAGGCAATGTGTGTTAAAAAATGCTATTAAGGTAAAGGACATAAAGTTGTGAGGCAGGGAGAGCTTGTGATGGCCAGAGGTAGGGAGAGGCGGTTGGGATCTCTGAACATCCAGTGGGTTTATTCTGCAGTTGTTTGCATTTTGTATTTGCACTGTCCATGTTTGTGTAATCACAGATAACAGGTGACATATTTAGACATGTTAAGAGAACTTGTGAGCACACTGACAAAAAAACCCCGAAGATAATTTCCTGTGAAAATGGGAAGAAAATCCCAGCTTTCTCTACTTGCAACCAGACCACGGCAGGGTCCATCCAGTTCTCCCTGTCGTGTTTTCCTCCCTCTGCTGTTAATCTCCTCGTGCCATAATGCACCCATACCCTGAGGTGAAGCTGGGAAGACTAGGCAGCGTTTGCAGGATGTTTACCTCCATGTGTACAAGTTTGCCAAACCAAGGAATGGGGAGAATAGAAGGATGATCTGTCTCAAGGGCCAGTCACCTCTGAGAGGTAGCCCATCAAAACCGCTGCAGTTTTGCCCCAGGTGAGGTAGCACTAAAGTATTAATTTGCTATTCTGCTCTCCAAGACCTCCACTCTTTTTGTTGCAATATTTTCAGTTATTATTCCTAAATTTGCAAAGTTTCAATTTGTGTTAATAGGCCATCTTGCTGCCATAGCCAAATGGCAATGCCCAGTTAACGGAGCAGCAGAGCAGGCAAATGAGAGCCTGCAGAGATAGCAAGGGAGGTGGAAGCGTTACTGCAGGGAAAAACCAACCTCCCTGTTTACGGGAACATGGATGCATGCACGTATGTAGGCAGCTCACGGCAGGATGGAAATGAAGGCTTGTAGCCTTTCAGGGGTCTCCTGCAGGCACAGCACGGTCAAGGAGGCTTGGTTTTGCAAGGCACGCTAATTAAAAAATGGACAGGACGTAGAACTACCTACCTGAAAGGCAATAGCGGATGGCATGTTTTCTACAGCAGAAGCCATGAGATAAGGTATCCTCCAGCTTACGGCTGTGATCTCCGCAGTGGTTACTTCAAGCCAAATCCCGCATGCCGTTCGTGGGAGGCAGGAGTGCAGGGGAGAGGTGACAAAGTCTCATCTTTGATGTCTCCAGGTACCAGCTGCTGAGCCAAACGGGGGCTCTCCCTGCTGCTGGTGATGGAAGGAGGGCACGCACTGCTTACATACCCCATGGAGCAAATTTTGTCTTGTTTTTTAAATGTTGGAAATTTCTCCCATGTCCTTCTATAAGCTACTTGATCGATTACCTCTTTCCGTGAAGATGTGTTTCTTAGTTTATGTATTTATGGTGATGCCCCAAGTAGGACAATGGGGTTGGAGAGCAACCAAAAAAAGCTTTTGCTCTGGCTAGACCCCGTGTAAGGTGAAAGGTGGCTCCCGTCCAAAAACTGTATTGCTGTGGTAGCTGAGAGTCAGTGTGCAGTAGCCTGGGCACTGTGCCGTGCCAATTCAAGTTTTGGGCTGGAGCTTGCCCCCAGCCAGCCGGCAGGCAATGCCAGGCTGGTGGCAAGGCAGGACAGGGGCCCTCAGTACCGATGGGGCCCCTGGGTTTGGTTCTGCACCATGCAAACGCCCATGCCATAAATGAATAATAGCAGTTTTTTCTGTGTCTGAGGCTTGTTTGCTTTTGCTTTTTCTTGGACAGTGAACCTGTACCTTGAGAAAATAAGCGAAATGTTTTTAATACCCATGCCACCAATGAGGCAAAGGCAGCACATCTAATCTTAATCTATATTGTTTGGACTTTTGTTCAGTAAATCAGCTGAAAGAAAGAATACATTTCTTCTTTAAAGTCCCTTCCCCGCCCCTGCCATACAAGTAGGTGTTACTTCCTGCCCTTCTGCTCTCTCGATAGCGCTTCCCTTTCCTGTTTTGGTTATAAGCCTTCATAGAGGCTCCTGGCTTGTCTCCCTGCCAAATTTGTCTTCTGCTCAGTAATCAGGTGAAATAGCCTATTTGGGTTTAAGCACAGGTGCCAGACTTGAGTGTATACTCCTGCGGCATTACCTGACCAGGTCTTCCTCGATGGCAGGCACGTAAGTATCTGGGGACTGTGCAGGATGGCAGGGAATCTGTTGACCAGGGTTAATGTGACTGGGTGGGAAGGAGAGCGTGTATGGTCATAAACGCAGAAGGTCTGCATTTTGGTTATAGCCTCATAGGATAATTTATAATTATGTAAAATGGTAATTAAGCTTTTATGGCAATGCTGCATTAATATGCATCCCCTGGCAGTGAGGGAGAGGATGCAAGCCTCCTTCATTCCTGGTCTGCCTCCGTTGGCTCCAGGGGAATTGTCACAGGTTTATTTGCATTTCTTCGGGGATTGAAGGCAAACCAAGGCAAAGCAACACCAGCTTTAATGAAAGACCTTTATGTTGATTTCCTGTATTCACTTAAGAGTCTGCCTCTCCTGATTATTAGTTATGATTATGATCTTTCACAGCCTTTGTTTAAGGTATTGTCCTCCTGAAATATGGATATGGCTGCCCCATGAGTGAGAGCCCTCAGTCATGTGTTTTCACTTGACAGTTTGGGTTTGGGTTTTGCATAATGCATATTTTACAAGATTAGTTACTTCTTGTTTTATTTCTGTAATTTAAGGGTGAAGGGAAATAGTTTATATTAATAGCAACCTGGTCTAGTCAAGTTGCTGTTTTACTGTTTTTGACTAATTGGGTTCATAGTGTTTCCTCAGGCCATTTACTTGATTTATTTTTAGGAACTTCTAAACATTTGCTTGGTATTTACTTTTAAGAACTCCCAAAGTATATCTTCAAGGTGGTATGCAAAACCTGAAAGTGAACCACACTTGACTGCAGAAAGAAATGTTGCATGAATTAAAGCATTAACGAAGCAATGGAGTTTCTCCATTAGGAGACAACAGCGACCTGGCCTTGTTGGAGTAGGTGGAAGCTGAAGAGAAAGTTTCCTGGAGCACAGCGTGGCTCTGGGAGTCTGGCTGCCTGGCAGCGATGGCACTTCTCTGAGTCACTACACTTCCGCTATGAAGTGCCTTTCGCAAAGCAGTTCTCTTAAAGCATTTTTTTTAGATTTTGAGTTGAGATACTGATGACTGGAGTTCCCCTTAGAATCATTTAGATTCTTACGCTTCAGTTTGCAAAACCTACCAGAAAAGTGATGGGTTAAAATTAACTCCACCACGTAGTTTCAAAATCTCAGCACCATAAACTAAGCAGATGTGCCGGCTTACAAGGGCATCAATCTGCGGCCACCCCGCTGGCTCTAAATCTCCACTGATTGGCAGATGTGCTATTTAAGTGCCGCAACGGACACCGAGAGGTCAGGGCTCTCCGCAGACTTTCGCTGGCGGTGCTGAGGACTGAGCTGCTCTGGACTGACAGTCAGGCCCAGGTGTAACATCTCCTCCGCTGCATTATTGTTTTGCATACTTTATTTATTTTTTGTATTTCTACTCACTTCTCCCATGCTCAAGAGCACTGAGGGGTGACAGAAGGTTATGCGAGTTTCTCTGGTCATGCCAGGATTGCATGCACGTTCCCAAATTTAGCAACTCATCTCCCAAAGTCCTGGCTTAGTGTGAGATCTGGGTGCCTCATAAACTGTCTCTTTTTTGGTTTCCAGCTGAAGTGTCCGCAATGGGTGTCTGCAACAGGTACTGGACATGGCAATTCCCACTGGATATGCCAATGTAATAAAGGAGAATTCAAAATTAATGTCTCATTGCTAGCAGAAAGAAGAGTAACTCTTAAATACTTTTCCTTGTGCAGGTGAACTTGCGCTCTTGTTAATGCTGTAGGTACCAGTGTTTCCATTTCCTGCTCTGTAAAATATGTATTTATCTTGCAGGTGTGTCATGACTTTATTTAACAGCGTCAGTCTTTTTGAGAGCTGCTTATGAAGGAGGCTTTGTATTTGTACTATTTTCGTGTAATTATTTAATATTAAACTGTTTAGATGCTGGAGTTTAACAGTGGAGAAAGGTGATGGCCAGGCCCCTGCAGCAGATGCTCAGTGCAAAAGGCTCATCTCCTGCTGGCGATGCAGCCAAAGCCCAGCACCAAAAGCAGATCTTCCACGTGTACATGCAAGCTGAGCAGGAGACCAAAGAATAGCAGCTCCCCTGGGAACTGGGTTTCACTTCAGGCTGACTGGGGCGAGGGCAGCACTGTCGTGGAGGTCTCTCTGCAGAGGCAGGCAACCAGGAGTTGAGTGCAAATTGAGGACTTCTGACCACTGGGTCCAGAGGTTGGTGTTTCAAGGGGTCCCAGGAAATGGGACTCAGAAAAGCAAATGGAGATAGTCGTTGCGGCACCTCCATATTATATATGAAACTGTGACTACTATTTTTCTAAATGTCTGCTAGAAAACATTGAGGCATCTGCATGTCACTGAGGATTAAAAGCTCCCATCTGGATGTAAAGTCCCCATGGGTTTCCACTGTCCTTTAGTGTGATCAAGTGTAAATGCTGCTCTTTCACGATGAGGTTTTGCTGTGTTGCTGAGGAAGTAAGTGCTCATTCAGAGCTCTGGGACAGAGGTAGGTGAATGACGGTGACACCGACTGTCCTACGAGTTTAGTTGCAGAGGGAAGTAGACTTTGAAAAAGGAGGTCCCAGAAGGAGTCACAAGCATGACTGATACTGTGTTGGAGAAATGAAGCTCCCCACGAGAAATGGGGTCATGAGCAAAGCTGGTGGTGAATCTCTGGTGGGAAGGCTGGAGAGCCACTGCACTACAGCAAGTTTTATCTGTCATGAGCTCAGATCTCAGATATGGTCTATATGAGCCCAGATGACCTGACTGACTTGTGTTCAGAGGGTCTCCCAGGTTTTTGTTCTGTAAATCCAGTTGTCTGAGAGAAATGACCACCTGTTTCTATAAAGATTACTACTGAAACACTTTCCCTGCATCCCAGTCATTATTATATTTGTTGTAGTGGAACCAATTAAAATGTTTAGCAAATTAGTCCTTTAGAGTTTGCAGTACACTTTAAATGCTGCAGGAACATGACTACATGACTTGTAGCTTACTAATTTTGAGGTTAACACAGATCGGTACCACACAGACCACATGTCTCCGTATACAGGATTTTGTATTCACGTTAGCTGTTTAAGCTGACATTGAGAGAACTCTGTCGGCTTCTTAAATCAGCATCAGCATCTATTTCTTGCATGTCAGGTTTAACCACACAACTGTGACTTTCTGTAGGTAGACTCAGTGGACAAGTAGTGCAAGATGTGTTAAATGGCTTGTGAGTTCTATCTCGCACGTTCTGTGTGCTGAGGGTTTGTTCCCAGGTAGGACAAGCCTTGGGCAAAGTGGTATTAACAATTCCTCACACTAATAAGGATGGTTAGGTCAGTCCAAAATAATTTTTAATTATTAATCATTTACAGTGCATGGGGGGGAAATAGATGGGAAATAGAAATTACAAAGAAGGTAAATGTTTGTGAAAGTAGCTGTTTGCATTTCCTAAGAATATCAGAAGACAGCTCATTTGAAGGTAAGAGAATCATGAGCAGCTTGAAACAGGGTAGATCTGTAATAGGTTCAAAGCACGATAGCTTGATTTCTGTCAGGGGAGCTTTCACAATTTATGCTGAGTGAATTTCTGCCCCAAGGAAACAGTTGTGTCTGTAAATACAAAGGATAGTGGAAGTCTCCTGGTCCAGCTGGCATGCTGGAGTAGAGCCCACAGGATTAGGTGTTTAACCGTGAAATTGGTTAGTTGCTGTCATTTGTTACACCTTTTGTGAGCATGATTTGGTGACCCTCCAAAAGCTGTACGACATTGCTGTGGCTCTAGGAGGAAGTATTTTAAACCTCTCCCGTTGCCCTCTGGGTGGGCTGGTGCTGGACGGGGGGTCCAGGGTAGGGCTGGGACAACCCTGTGCCACGGCAGGCTCTGCCCAGAGTCACTGGTCAGAGGTGGGCTCAGCAACTCAGTACCACGCTCTGCAAAAGTTTTATTCATAAGAAGATACCTTGTAAGTAGAGAAAAAGGTCAATGAAGGAGCAGCGCAGCTTGGCCTCCCGTCTTTTTCTCAGTCTGGGATAGGAGAGAAAAGCTTTGGAGACCCTTCAGAGCCTCTCTACCAAAGACTTGCCTCCAAACATTAGGATTTACTCCCTTTTTTCTGTTTATTCTCTATGCCAGGTCTTTTGTGGTTCTGCCCTGAGCTTTTTGCTTGTATATTTAGATAACCCACTGGGCTAGGCAGAGTGAAGCAGGAGGACTTTTCCACGATCCATGGCTCCCCCACTCCCAACCTCCACAGTCATTTCTGTCATTTCATTTCCCCCTATGTTTCCTCCTCCTATTTAATTACTTGCAGTCAACCAGGTAATGTCAAGCAGCCCCATTAAGTCTCGTGATAATTCACAAAAAATACGTTTTCCCTAAGATTCCCTGGGTTATCTTTTCCATACTCCTCTGTGGCTCTTTTTTGGCTATGAGACCTTGGTAATCATAAATTTACTAAAAGCCAGGAAGAAAGGGCTGCATTTTTCAAGTTCTGCACAGACGGAGGAGGAGAGACATTTCTGGGTGAAGCCACCTTCATTGCAGCACTGACTCGAAGTGCAGCCTCATTGCTACCCCCAATTGCTCTCCCCGAATGCAGTAGTCTCTGTGCCTTAACTGTACCTTTAAGCTTGACGTGACTCATCTGGGGCTGGAAGTGCTGCTGACACCGTAGTTAGCAAAGCAAGGAGGATACAGCAAATCTGTGTGGCCAGCCCAGGCATGCCACGCAGCCCAGGCGCTGTGCCTGGCTGCCCACTCCCACCGGGGCTGGGCAAGGAGGGTCAAAGTTGACCCTTTCAGGAAGGGTTAACTCCAAATTAGCTAATCTGCTAATTTGTGAAGATGGATCCTAAACAAAGAGATGGAAGACAGTGGGTCAAAATAGGTTACACAAAATGAAGGAAACAGTATTGCCTGCAAACATATATTTTTTTGTAATTTATAGTTTTGTAATATTGAAACAATGTTCTCTAAATCTCAATGATGAATGCTGGATTTTAGGTACCAGCTGTGAATGAAGGATTTCCCAGTGCAGCCTGCTTTTATCAGATATGAAGTTAAGCAGGTTTGCTTTAACTTCAGGCAAACAAGTGGTCCTGGTGCAGAGGTTTGCCATCCCACAGATGTAAAGACTGAGGAGAAGATGTCTTCAGAATAGATAGGAGTGGACATTAGGATTTGGGTGTAAAGGGGTCCCTAGGAAGAACCCCTTCTCCCCCACATATAAATAAGATGTCTCAAATCTGCCCTAGAGCACACTGCATTGGAGTAGATGTTATGCACAATCATGAACAATGTTGTAATTAAGACACCTCCATGATGCAATTTTTATCTTCTTTGCAAGTACTTGCCTATGGTGGAAACCCAGGTGGATGAGTCTGACAACTTGCACGTTAATGTAACATAAAAAATCAATATGGGAATTAGCAAT
This sequence comes from Fulmarus glacialis, assembly GCF_000690835.1. NCBI lineage: Eukaryota > Metazoa > Chordata > Aves > Procellariiformes > Procellariidae > Fulmarus > Fulmarus glacialis. Next base: position 78,689 of record NW_009230176.1, read on the forward strand.
CTTTGGAAAGGTATGTGAAACTTGACGAATCTTCTCCAACACATACCCATTTTTCAGTAACTTCTGTGCGTTCTTAGGAAAATAAGTTCTAGAAGCTACATTCATGACTTTGTGTGTAAATACTGATATCTGCCAGACTCTTCACATGGAGGAGGAATATGGCTGCAAAATAGTGTGACTAAACCCCATATTTATTACCTGTTTTGTGTAGTTGACATAAGTATCAATGGTGTATGGTCCCGAAAAAACCAGAAAATTTTGCTGGAGCTTTGTGAAACCAGTGTTGCTTGATTTACATTTAAAGTAATGGACTCCGCAGAGGGTAATAGAGAGGTTCTCACTGACCTTTACAAGAGGAACGTTTTCTGGACTGTTTTCAGGGAAGCCCCTTAAAGTGGCAGCGGGAGAGTTGTGCTTTTTGTGGGTAGGACGAGTAAAGAGTCATCAGGCATAAGGAGTTACACCTCCATTTAGGGTGAGACAGCAAGCTAGCAATGGGTCCCTGGGGGCATTTTAGGTTTTGAAAGATTGATGAAGTGCTTTGCAGGAAAGGATTCCCCTTGTGCTGTACTTGTTTTATGTTCCTTTCTGTTATTTCACTGGAGGCCAGATAACAGGCTTAATCCTGTTTCCATTTAAATGAATGATGAAAAACTTCCATTGACTGCAGGGAGAGCAGGGATTGAGCTTGACGTGTTGCTTTATGTTACAGTAACAATTGGTTGTCATGCATTAAATATTGCTCCCGGGGTCTATATCTGTATTTCAGTCATGAGGTTGTAGAGGCGTTCTTCGCTGCAGTTTTCAACGGCGGCAAAGTCTGAAGGCAAGGTAGCTGTATCCACTGGAATCTGGATATGGCAATACGAGTAACGCCATGGTAAGGCCCTCATGTCTGTATGGTTAGGTGTGTTCTCTTTGTTGTAAGGAAGGATAATTTCATTAATTTTGACTAATTAAGGAGCCCATGGCAATTGTGGATTCCAAAATTGATCTGAAATGGAGACAACATTGGGTCCCAGACTTGCTCTGATGGCGTGCTCTTGCTTACTTTAGTACAGCGAGGCTTGTAGCAACCGGCAAGGCCTGAGGAGAAGGACCCGGTGTCACGCTGGCTGAGTGTGACTCTCCCGGGGACCATGTTTTCTGGGAGCCCGCTGGCTCGCTGGGCAGGGGGGTTGCTGTGGCCCCGGGCAGCTGATGCTCCCCCCACCTCTGGAGCTGGAGATGGCACGAGACACCTGGTAGCACAGGCAGGTGGGCACCATCCAGCTGCAGGACTGCACTAGAGATTATTTTTAGCCATTCCACTTCCACATGGCAAAGCTAATCCAGTGTACTTGCCTTTTTGCTGGTGCATTTCTCTCCCATCCTCCCCACCTGTGAATCCGAGGCAGAGTGAGCGTCCCTGGGCAGGTCTGGAGGATGCAGGCAGTGCTGCTGCTGCTGCTGCCAGTCTGTGGCTCTTGCACCAGTTGGAGGATTAGGCAGGCTGGAGCGAGCTCAAATCCCTCAGCTGCTAGTGTCAGATATGGAGGAG